>NC_039257.1:2964484-3264484 GCF_003368295.1 Carassius auratus | reverse complement strand
AAGAAGTGTGTTTTGTAATCATACACAGGTTAAAAGAGGTCTGCATACCCTGAAGGATCACATCACATCATATTGCCTCCTGCATGTCAGCTAAAAAAACTGACAGCCATGTGGAACACGTTTCTTTCGAATGTTTTCTAATGAGATGCATCTCATTCGTATGAAATATTTCAATTTGTTTTATGACCTGTAATTATGCTGTCACCAGTCAACAGTCCCTTCAGCAAAGACTCAAGTAAAAACAAGTTCAGGTTTGACGCTGTGACGGGCTTAAAGAGTGCGACGACAAAAGAGGCTTTTGAAAATACATCATTGTTTTTTGCTGCAAGACAATACGCTTGCATTTGAAAGATATTTGACAGATAATATGATGAGTGAATAAGCACAATACTGCATAACTTTAATGCAGCCTGACGTGTCAACTTCATATTTCATTTTTAGGCTGCATTATAGACAGTAAAGTACAACCTCAGCAACATCAGGTTTATCCAGGAACTGCAAATCATTCATAACTCTTAGAAATGCGCTTTTAGGTCTATAATCACATCATGGGATAGTAAATACTTTCGAGTAGCCTGCAATCCCACAAAAGCTCCTCAAATGTCCATGGAATAGAAGATTGTTCATTTTTCAAAATATTTTGGCATTTAGTTTTTATTGTGTTGCTGAAAAGTTATATTCAATAATAATATTTTATTTTTCATTTAAGTTAAATTTATTTATTGAAAAATGCCAGTATTTATATTATAAAATATATTATTAAGACTGAAAAATAGGCTATATATATATATTATAGTGGCAAAAAAAAAATATTTTATGACAATAAGCTTGCATTTTAAATATTTTTTTCAGAGCTTCGACACAATATAAAGACTGAAAAAACACAAGAGTGCATATCTTCAGTTGAGCCTGGCAGGTAAATATTATATTTCATTTTTAAGCTGCATTGTAAAGCAGTACATTACATGAACAGTAAAGTTGCAGCTTCTGCAGCATCAGGTTTAAATGGGAATTTGAGATCATTTATAACTCTTATAAATGCACTTTAAGGCCATCAAAATCAGGGGATCATGGGCTATTAAATACTTTTGAGTAGACCGCAATCCCACAGATAACTCCTTCAGAAGTTCTGCACATCCACATCACTCCTATTTGTCTTTTGACTAGTTTTATTGTGTCGCTGAAAGGTTTAATGCAATAATAATTTTTAAAGCTGTAAATTTTAGGTTTGATGTCGATGAAATTGTTAATCATAATTGATATCATTTATATCATTTGTTTTATAAATCAGTCTGGGCTTTCCTGATCGCCCACAAACCCCTTTCATCATTCACTGCCCGAGAGCATAAAGCATTTATAGTGTTGATATACAGTGAATTCTTTACAAAGTAAATCTTTCAGTAGGAATAACGCCCACTCTCTCCCTCAGTCCCTCAGGTTAAAGATGGCAATTCCATTTAACAGCGTCATTCTCCTTCAGCCAAGATCAGCAAGTGAGGAGCTTGAGCTTTGAGATGTTATTTCCTGGTATGTCGATAAAAGGTGCTGTTTTGGGTCTTTTCTCAGGTTTAATTGCTCTAGAAGGGATGCAAATTGTGCTGTCGTACTGTGGTGTCAGTGAAATCCGTATAGCTGCACATGTTTGTGCATGTAAGTGTGTATAAAAGTGTGCACATGTGAATGTTTGTTTGTGAGCCTGGAAAAGGCAGATAGGCTCTCGCTGTTTGTTCAGCTTGCCTGACTCTGGATCAGATGGCTGGTGAACTGTGACCAAAGCTTTCAGCTGAAAAATCACACTCAAATTATCCTTCAATTGTAAATGAACTACTCAGACAGATCTCTTTCGAACTGCCACAGAAAGCCACTATAACATTTAATGAATCATTTCAGGGTGAGTGAGGTTAGTGCTTACAACATAAGCCATATTTCTTTCACTTTCTCCCTTTTTGTCTCTCACACATGCTAATAAGTCCAAGAATGTATCATCATCAAGTAGAGATTCTTTCAGAATGAAACGTCGAGTCTTTTGCCCACAACAAAGTGTGGCGGTGGTTGAAGATGGATGCGATTCAGACATGAACATGCGGTGGAATAATGCCGCTTCAAAGCCTGGAGCTCTGGTGAATTAGCAGAGGTTCTGTCACACTCTTAATAAATCGAGAAGAATTCCCCTGCTATTGTCATGTTGGCACTTTGCTAATGATGGCAGTGGCTGTAAGGCTGGAGGAAGCTCAGTGTTGAAAGGCTTTTTTTTTTTAAACAGATATTGAATTTGAAGAACCGTGACCTTGAAGGAATGTACCCTGGATCTCAGACATCATTTTCGGAATGAATGTCTCTGTATAAGTATTCTTTATGGAGGAAATAATTATTAACACTACCGTTTTTTAAGTAATTTTTAAGAACCAAAGAAAAAAAAAAACACACAGTGAAAACAGTCATTTTGCAAGATGTTATTACAATTTAAAATAATAATTTTCTATTTTAATATTTTTTGCTGATTTTTCAGCATCATTACTGATTTCTTCAGAAATCATTCTAATGCAGTGATTTTTAGTTTTATAAAGATATGGACACTTTGTGTGGCTTAATATTTTTGTGGAGATTATGATTTTTTTTTTTTTTTTGGGCTAGGATTGTTTCACTTTTGATAATTGTAATGTGTTCTTTCTGAAAAATATTCATTTATTGAACAAAAAAAATAATAATCTGACCCCAGATTTTTGAACAGCAGTGTAAATGCAAACATTTCATAATGTTTTCTCTTTTAAACTTCAAATGCACTTCAACTTCCACTCTTTGACCTTTTTGTCATCTTTTATTCATATAGCAGTAGGACAACAAAGGATGGCATTGGTTTGTATCAAAAACCTGATTTGAACTTGAACCACCAACAGCACCGAGGCTCAATGTGTCATTTTTAGTGACTCCAAAATCACTTCTAAGTACACGATTACCTTCAGACACCAAAATTTCCTCATAAAATTGAAGAAGAGCTCAGAATGAAACCTTGCAAAGCATGTCCGTCGGATTGAAGGTGGCTTGTCCTTGTGGAGAGCTTCATCATTAATCATGCCTGTAACTCTGGGCTTTTATAACGCTGCATTCAGCAGCTGTGCCCTTTCACCACGGTCCTCAGACCCTGAAGTGGCTTTCATTTACTCGCCACAGAAGAGCTTATTGTACCGAGCGCTTTAACCTCTGTGGCCTGAGCGATGCCCATCATGTGCTCTGTTTAGCTGCTTGAGACCTCGCCAGCTGTTCTGGCTTTCACAGGCCTGCCGAGATTTTGACGTAGATTGATAGGATTATTCCTAGAGCACTTGAACACGCTATGACCGCCGTGATTCAGTGAGCCACAAGCATTCGCACCGGTGCTAATCAGATGTTCTCCTTGTAGAATTCCTGCCTGATTTTGGACAGCGGTTGTTGGATGTGTTTCAGGTCAACTCGTCAGCAGATGATTGGACTTGTTTGTTTGGCGTTCGCATTCTTAGTTGAGTATGTGAACAAGCGCATGCATAATCATATATCCAACCACATCGCTCAAAATAAATGAGGTTGGGAAGCCCCTCAAAGCTAGTCTGTCTTACTTTATTGCTTTCTTATCAGATAAACAGTTTTAAGTTTGCACTTTAAACTAAATGGTGAGTGAATGTCATTGATTTACGCATTTTAATAATATACTTGGCTTTTCACAACACTCAACAGGAGGAAATGGATATTGCAGTTAAATTTTAATTACTTTTTATTCAAAATAGTTTGATTCCAGTCATAAAAATTTCATTTATTGTATAATATTAAATTTCACGGTACGATTTCAGCTGCGTAAAGCTATCGTATACTGTGTACACAGAAACTTAAAGGTCGCCATGGCAACCTTTCAAAACAAAAGTCACAAGACACAATTTCTTTAAAAAAAATATTGTACAAATAAATCAATAAGACTAGCATTAGAATTTGTAAAAAAAAAAAAACCATATATATATACACATACACACACACACAGAAACAAACAAACAAAACATTTCATTCACATTAATTGTTTTTTCTCTTATTATTACTTTCTCTTATACAGCCGTGAGATTAATTGGAGAACAAATGGAAACTTCTTGTTTTAGGTTCCTGCTTCTGATTTTCTCTCCCTACAAAGACAGATTTGTCATGACAACACCGTTTGAAATCAAAAGAGATCTCAATGAACTCAAAGATTCATCATCACTTTCTCTTTTCATCATCATCTCTTTTCTTGTACAAAAATGAGAATAAGTGGAGAACAAATGGAAACCTCTTGCCTAAGGTCCCTGCCTGTTGTTTTTTTCCCCTCTTGAGAAAGCTTTGTTCTTTTTTGTTCTTTGCACAGATAGCAAAGTTTGAAATAAAAAAAAAAGTTTAAGATTGAACTCAAATCTTACATTTTTCAAGTTTATGCTTTCTTACATGAGTTGTACAGCTCTACAATACACTGTTATTGTATGGCAATTTTTTCTATTTATATACATCTGAGAAATTTGAGTCTTTCATCAATGTTGAAACTTCACTAATACTTAACTAAGAATTACATTAAGTCTCATATAAGCTATAAAAGAGTAGTTAAATGTGGGCCAACACTAACAACCTCAAGAGCACTATAGATAAGTCTATGGCCTTAACTTATTTAATATCTAGATGCCAGACGGTCTGGTTCTCCTAAGCTCTCTGAAACCACCCTGTAATTTCCCATAACCATTTCTCCCCTGTTCCCTGTCTGTACGTCCCGTACAGAAGGAAAAGCTCTTCTGTAGTCTCTCATTATGATGCTTGGTTTCCTGCCCACTGTGTGGACCGCAGTGCCCTCATCTGCATAATCCCTCCCTTGGTACTTTTCAGCAATACGGGAGCTGCTCAGACCCACAGAGAACCACGTACCCTGGTGTGGTCCGGCTGGAGCCCTGATGATATTTCCTGATGGGCTGCTGTCTCAGAACTGGATCTTGTGTTAGCAGATTTCCAGTTCTGCTGAGACTAGCATCACTATTACTGTTGCTCCTAATTGAGGTTAAAGATTTGAACAAATTCCTAAGACTGGAGTGTAACTTGAATGATAGTTCTTGGTGATTCTTGCTCTGTTTAAATATAGATAAATAATGACTAAAATCAAATAAAATAGAGTTTTGCACATTTGGATTTTAAACATAAAATATATATTGGGGCATATTTTGGTCTGAATTTGAAATCTATACCAAAGACATTGAACAAAATTTTATTGTTTTTTTTTTATACATTTTTATAGATTTTATAAAATGTATATACAAAGTTTATTAAAAACTAAATGTTTGCTCATTTCCAAAATATTTATGCCTTTTTAACCAACAACATTTCTAGCCTTTAGAACTTCAGATTCAAAACTATTTTCACTCGTTATTGTATCCAAAGAGACTTACTTGGCGCCAGTAGACAGCCTTTTTTTCTCACATAAATAAAAAAACTTCCTACTTGGGGTAGGTTTTACATGCACAGTGCCAAGAGAGGCATAGACTTTAAGTAGGCCTAAACTGAATTTAAAGTCAGTAAAATAATAATAAAAACAATAATTTAATGGTGGTATCCAAAACATCCAATTTAATTCAAGTATTATATTAGATACATCTTAAAACTTCAATGCACATGCATAATAAGACTAGTATTAAGTAGATATTTGAAATACATCAATAACTGATATCGTAGTGTAACACAGATAACATTGGCATCATATTGACTGTTTTAATACTGCGTCCTATATTAAGCTAGTGAAGCAAATTGTCATATTAAGTTAGTGAAGCAAATTGTCATAAAAGTCTTTTGGGATGACTTCCTTCAGGTCTTGGAGGTGTTTGAATTTCAGCTCTTTGATCTTCAGGTGATCTGAATAGAGGCTGCATTTGACAGAGCTCCTCTAAGGACACAGAAATGGTTGCTGCAAAAAAATAAAATGAATAAAATTCAAATGATCGTTTCCCTAAATTATACATCATGTTTACATATGATAATGAGGCAAGAATTGCCTATTGTCTTGAGCTAAGTTCAAATCCTCAGACGAGCACCAGAAATAGAGGTGGTCAAGATTTTTTTAAGCCCTACGAAAATCACGTTAGCTGTCTCACCAAACATGACGAGAAGACCAATACATAGTGGCTAACTAAGTCAACGGCATGCAATTTTGTGTGCATTAAATTCATTATCCTCGTCAGAAACAAAACCATGGAAGATTTCAGTCAACAAGGTAGCTACAGTCCAATTCTAGACCTAGCAGAAAGAAAAATCCTAAGAAGCGATACATGACACCTCAGCACTACCATTACTTCTAGATAAAACTGCTATATATAATATATAAACTATTAATATATAATTCATATAACTGAATCATGAAAAACCATTGTTTTGAGGACATTTACCTCTAAATGACTCTAGATTGGTTAATAATTTGTAAAATTAACATACCCACGTGGGGACTAACCAATAGCATGGATTTTACAAAATTTGGACATAGAAGGTTTCTGCGCGAAAGCAATGATATGTTTATTGCTGCAATATTATTAATTTAATGACTTACTGTAACACGTCCTTTAAACAATTATTATTTTTTTTTTACATTCTGATTCTATTCATAATCAGAAGTAGTATGTTCTCTGTGTGTGTTCCCTTCCGCTTTCCTGCAGACCAGCAGCTGTGTCCATCCACACAAACGTTCAACATAATCTTTGGTAATTTGCAGTCTGGTTGCACTGGTCACATATTTCTTTCTCTCTGCACGTATTCATTTGTGTCCAGCTAAGTTCATTCGTGTGACTTAATTAAACCCCTTTCATAAATCAGGGCTTTAAGCTGAACTGAAAATGAGAAATTGCTATCAAAAAAGAGGTTTGTTAAAGTGTACTGATTAACACGGTAACTCATTTTCTTTATAATTCCCTTGCCCTCTCCTGCCTTTAAAAATAATTAACCGACTGATGGCAGACTCAACAAATGGCCTTGATTTTTAAAGCCATTAAGATGAACGAATCCAATTGTTGTTGTTGTGTTTATGGGTTGTCTGGGTCCACTGTTATTGAGCTAGTACATCACCTTCTCCTTAAATGAATAAAGCCAGAAAACGGGAAAGCAGGGTGTGTGTCTGAAAATGAGCGGACAGCCGGGGCTTTGGGGTGCATGGGGAACATCTTTCTAATGTGCCCATGTGGACGTGTCAGCTAGCCGCATAAGGTTTGGTTTAATTAGCCATCAGGGGAGGCAGGGTGTTTTGGATTGGTTTGTGTGGATCAGGGCCATTTGAATCTGAAGGAGCACCAGGTTTTTGTTTGTGTGTCCTCCAGGGCATCTGGACACACCACCTGTTAATGAATCACGAAATATTCTCTCCAAATAAATGCATATTCTACAGCAGCCAGTACAGTTTTGGAACTAGAATGTTCAAGGTTTCATTGTCTACATTGATTCCCCTTCAGTATATACAATATTTTTTCTTTTTCTTTTTTTTTTTTTTATAAATATGTTTTAGCTTTTTTATTTTGCAAAATATTTGTTGCATACATTTTAGAATAAAACATATTCATAGCATAGAAATTTGTGTGTAGTTGTCGTGTAGAATTTTGAGGATGTTGGGTTTTCCAGTTCAGAATTCTGCGAGTTGTGCCAATTCTGTGTAGAGATTATATATTGAATACAACTTTAAATGCATCTATCCTTGTAGAACTGGTATTAAAATCTTATTTATTGATTCATTTGCATTACTAAGAACTTGGGTTTTGAGGTTTGAACAGAAAAGCCTGATTTTATGGTGAAGTCAATATGGTGTCTATACACAAACAGACAGACTCAAGTAAATGTGTGAGTTCTATGTGTTTGCATGCTTGATGTTAAATGTCCATGAACTGTCCTTTAACATTTCTAAAAGTGCAAACATGCTGTATTTTGAATGCTTGAATGCTTGCAACACAAGCTATCCAACAGTCTCACGATGGTCACGACCTTGAGATCCTGTGAACGTACTCAGCGAGGTGTTTGTTGAGAATCTGCCATCTCAGCATATAGCAGGCTAAAAGTGTCATTTCATTAAATGCATCAACAGAAGTGCTGGCCCAAGTCTTAAAAAATAAATCAAGCACTCAATTATGACTTTGAAATGTTGAGGGATTAGCATCATTTGTTAGTGAGGTTTAGCGACAGGGTGAACAAAAGGACAGATAGTGGTCACACTTCCCAGAGCTCTAAGTGCTCTCCAATGACTTCCTTTTGTTTTGCCTGTCTGCCATTTTATCTCCGTAAATGATGCCAATCTTCATTCACGGCCATGATGGTCCTGACAGGATGCTTCCCAGTCATCTGGCCCATTCTGACCCTCTTTATATTAAACAGGCCCCTTCACCTCCCCTCATCCCAAATTAACCCCCTGTCAGTGGCCAACAATGGAAGTGGGCATGGCTCCAGTTTGATTTATCCCACACTTCACCATGATGGGGGGCATCTGCCACACCACACCCCCTGCCCAGTCCTCCCTTTCTAAACCAGGCATAGAGAAGGGCTGTCAGTTTTTCTTCCAGGAAAGCGACATGCACTGATTGGGGAATTAGTTTAGTCAATGACTCTATCCAGATCTAAATAGAGAGTGTGTCAGTGACTTTGTGTATTTGCAGTTGGGTCATCCTAGTTCTGAGGGCACACATTGTCACTCCTCCGACATGCACATAGACGTTCAGAGCTAACTGCACGTCTTTATGACTGAGAAGAGAAGGAAAACACCATATTTAGGAATTGCGCTCTTGGGATTCTCCAATGGATTAATGGCTAAAAATTTAGTAAAACCTTGGAGCTTCTATATATTTGTTTTTGGGAAGTTTTAAGTGCTTTCTTGACTTGATAATGCAGTTTGGAGGTTGCAATTGCAGACCTTTCAAAAGTCACTGTCTGCAGAGCTTAGTACTACTCTTATGTTGGTATCAGGGATACTGGGGTGCTACCATGTCGCTGGTGGCCCAATACTCTTTGCTCGAGGACTTAGAGTCTGTGTTACTTCCAACAGACACGGGGACTCAGGAGGGGACTAGCAGTAGGGTCACAGAGGCCCCCACTGCAGAACATGATGACGACAACTCTCTGGGCTACACAGGTACTGCTTCTTATTTCTTAACTAAAATACTGCTTTATATTTATCCTAGAAGGGCTTCTCTCAAACATCTTATTTAAATAACATGTTTTCTTTATTGTGGGTGTCTTTTCATCTCTTTCATGAGCTTTTGACATTTTTGTTAGATAAATTAGGGGTTGCCTGGTGATAACATGAAGTTTTTATGGAGATATGACCTGTTTCAGATCCAATCATTGCAGGTCCTTCTGCAGAGTCTCTTATTCTGCCTGGATTTCCATGTACTTTGCATAACCTTCACCTTAAGTCTGTCGATGAATCTGTATCGAGGAAGGTTTTACCATTCATAAACTGTTTATATTCTTTACAAATGTCACGCTGTGGAAATTGGACACCCTTTCTATGTTATTTTCGGGAGATAAGCCTAGAACGTTCTGACGCTTGTGACATGAAGGAGTAGAGTCAGCCAGAACCTCAATTTCCAGATTAAATGCACTCAGATGAGATGAGTCAGTTGGTGAGAGAAGATGCCTGACCCTTTTTGCTTAAGTGGAAATAGAGTTCACCTTCTAGGGACCCAGGGGGCCAGAGCAGAGAGTCTCCTGCAGTGAGTGTGGTGTTATGTTTGGAGAAAGCTTGCTAACATTCTGACCTTCACTGGAGAAACTAGTCGATAAGTGAAAAGGCGGCTTTGGCTACGTGGGTGATCCAGTGGAAGATGAGAATAGCTGGTATAGAGCGTAGAAAATGACACCACGGCCTCAAGAGAGCACTCTTTTTCACAATCTCACAAGGAAAGAGATACGGTACAGATGATATTTTTTGCCCACCTGTTTTTAAAATTGTTTTGTAATATCTTTCAGTTCTTACATAGAATTAGTCTTTCCAATTCATAATGCAGTTGTAGAGCTAGATTATAATGTTAAGGGCTGTCAGCAAACATAGCAAACTCTTCAGTTACTTTCAAAACACTCATACACATTTACATAGCTTTTAGATATTACTGTAGCTCTGTCTCATGCTGCTAACCAAGGCTGCATGTATTTGATCAAATATTATTGCAATTTTAAATGACAGAAATACACACACACACACACATATAAATGTTTATATATTTATTTATTTTTTTGATGGCAATGCGGAATTTTCAGCATCATTTCTTCAGTTTTCAAAGTCACATGATTCTTCAGATATTACATATATTACAATATTATGATTTCATGCAGAAACCTTTCTTATTATTCATCAGTTTAAAACAGTTAAAGTAAAAAAAAACATTTATTTTTAATGCATAATTTTTGAATAAAAAGTATTATTGTCTTTCAAAAAGGTAAAAAAAAAAGATTGAAAACATTGATTACAAATGTAGTTTGTTCAATACTGGACCAGTAATAGTTTAAAATATTTTATCTGCTATATATATATCTCTGCAATATTTATCTGCAATATTATAAAGTACCGCAACCCCTCTTTTGCTTCGCCTTTTTTGTCAGTTTTGCATCATGTTTCTGTGTATGTAGAATGTCACCACTTTGGATCTTCTATTTTAGTTTCTACATGCTAGTAGTATGCAACAAGGCAGCTGAAGGGGTCTTTCAACAGATCTTTTATCTTTGTAGACTACTTTTGTGCAAAGAATTGCCATGTAGTTCTGCCTCAAAAGCCCTCAGCCTCAAAAATGAGCATCAGAGATGCATCACATTGTCTTTGTTTTGTATAACTGTTTGTAAAAGGCAAACAGGTCTCTTGTAAGAACACTGGCATGCTATTTATTCCAACTCTTTGGAAAAGAGACAGTAGGGAAGAAGGAAAATTGAAGGTCAACACAGCAAATGTTTGTCCAGACATCTTTGGCATTTTAAATATATGCCATGAAAGCTTTCTGTATCTCTTACCCTTATCGAAGATTGAATCTTGGAAATAGAATGAAAAGTTATGTATTGGGTGGTATGATAAAGATTTTCATCCGTTTGTGATATGTAGTCTTCATACATCTGGTTGCAACAATGCTGCACATGCTTCTTAAACTTGTCTGTGGTGGTTCCAAATGCACCTGGTTGTCTGGACGTGACAGTCTGAGACTGGATTAGTCCGTCTCATGTGCATCCTCATTATGGGGTCCTGCTCAGGCCTAGAGTCCTGACCTAGGCCCCACAATCATTAGTATGACCGCCTTCCTAATGCCTTGTATTATTATGGCCCATGCTTTCTGCCTCAGGGACGTGCAAATGTAAATCTCCCACACGTTTGGGGTTCAATTTTTACACCCCTCGTGGAACACAAGCACTCTAACAATGGAGCTTATCCACAAAGCATATTCCCCACAAAGCATTTGCTTCTCCCCAGTGCGGAAAACATGGCAAATGTGGGTCCTTCCTTTAGGTTTGATCCCACTTGAGATGTAATTACCTCCACCGCAGTCAACCAGAGGGTTTTCTCCACAAGAGGAGAGGATGTGGACACTTCTTATATTAGTTTCCCCCATCCAATCTCTTTTCATCACATATCCTGGAGCTTAACTCACCCCATGTCCCAGGAAATAGGGCCATCAGGCTAAACTCTCAATGCTGAACCAGGCTAATTCTGTCAAGAGTGACTGGAGTGCTGTGGAGAAAGAAAAGAGAGGACTAGTTTGAGATAAGAAGCTGGTGGTGCTGAGCTTCTCTTTATTCTGCAACATGTTTGGCATGGGATAAAGAATTTAAATTTGTTTATTATTGTAGCTGAGATTAGTATGGGTGAAGGAATACAAAAATGGTCTCTGCGTTGCCAAGTGCTAGCTAAGCGCCATTTGGTATACAAGATTAAATGGCTTTCAAAATTTCAAGGAAGCAGTCATTTTTAAGCTTGAGTCATAAGTGGTATGCACTTTCCTGAAGGAAATAAGATGAGAGGAAAAAGAAAGTTCAACGCCTCCATTTTTGTGTTGAGTCTGGGGGTCCATATGGTCCCCTCATGACTGTCAAATGAGTTTAGACCCGATTTGCAGATTTAAAAATGAATAAATATCTCTTGCTGGAAATGCTGACATGTATCTTAGAAAAATTCTGATGCACATCTGACAAGCCAATCAGTAGCAATGCTATATTTAAAATGCAATTTCCACAGACAGACAACCTCCATCAGTTTATTTGAATACGACAGAAAAATCACCCAAAAAAATCCTTGAATAACTCAACCACACTACTTTAGAATTCTCCAAAACTTCCCAAACAAGGGGGTGGCTGGAGAACTTTCAGAAGTGCCAGTTGCCATAGGCAAAGTTGTGAAAGTGCATCCAAACATTTGCACATTTTATATTCACACTGTATTTCTCCCACATGCTGTTTTGCCATGGAGCAGTGAATGTGTTCAGTCATCACAGGCCGGACTCTCTGCTTGCTGGGGCATGAGAGTACGCAGAGGGTGAAAGTTCTCACTGAGTGTCATAAATCTGCATGGCACCTGCTCCCCCGCACTCCTTCGGCGCGTGTTGTGAGGTCAGTGGCACCGCATAAGCTGTACATCATATTTATAGTGCTCATCGCTGCAACCTGCGTGTTTTGGCAGCTGACGGCAGCAGGGAGACAGAAAGAACCCTTGCAGTGTTTCTGTCGGAGGAAGGACGTGCTTTTAAAAGCAGAGGACGTGAGAGAAGGAATGTAAGAAGTTTGAGAGATTGGACGTTGGAGCATGTGGGAAGGAGAGTGAGTTGAAAAGTAACTTTTTTGGCCATTACTGTAGAGATCCGTATCATATGTGAGTTCCAGGTGTTAGGCCATGTAAATCCACCAGTTTGTGGTGCAAATAAATCCACTTGAGGGAAATATATGAATTTACAAATACAGTAGCAGATGTTTTTGTACGCCAATGTGATTTGGAAAGTAAATGCTCAAGAATTTATCACTTTCTCTATAAACCAGAAGGAAGCATGGTGTGAATTTCTAAACCAATCAAATCAAATTGAAGTGCAGGGTTTTCAATATATTTGTTTCTCCGGTTGGGTCATTCTAACCAGTCAAAAGCCATACTTGCTTCAGTCTATTAGAATTAATATTTTAGACTCCATTTGAGACTCAATTTTTTGGTGTTGATTTAAATGCAGCATCTTGGTTTCTTGGGTTTTTTAAACTGGAAAATGGATGGAGGCAACTGTCGAGAATCACACATTTGCAAAGGCAAACCAAACTTTAGATGCACAACTCTTGTGCATTGCTGTGTAACGACATCTTTCTTTCATCCCAAAGATTGACCGTTAATACCAGTTTTTTTTGTAAGACCCTGTGTTTGTATCAAGAGTAATGTGGGAACAATCAGCAAAAGTGCCACTTATGCTTTCTGCACAGTCATGTTTTAATCATTACTCAGGATACATACATGCTTTGATTAAATAATATCCAGTTGTCCTTGCTGCAGTGTAGTATAAAGTTCCCCAGGTTTGTTCCCGCTCTTGCTTTGCGGGGCTACGTTAATAATTCAGGAGGACTGCTGGTGAGGGTCTTGTCCAACAGCTTGAAAGGCACCGATTGGTTGAATCCCCCGTTGTGAAGGTGGGGAGGGCACATTGAAGCCAAAGACAAAGGCACTACTTGGCTCGGTTTCTCTTAGACAGCTTCTCCTTTCATTTAAGCCTCCCCAACCAGTAAACCAATTAAGCCAATTAAGCATGAAAACACAATGCATCTTGTTCTTGCCAGTCTGCATAAAGGATACGGAAAGAGCAGGGTGACGTGCTTCTTTCTGATGAAGCTAGTTAGAGATTGGGACAAGCTGAAAAGTCCCATAGTCATCCGAAACACCATTGTTTTTTTGTTAATGTATCTGGATCCTGTCGGTCTGTTACTCCTTGTGCACTCATGCATGGCAGTGTGCAAATTAGATGTCGGCTCACAGCATATGGGAAACCACCAGTTCAGTCCGGTAGTTTTATCAATACACAGATGAGACACAAATTCATATTGTCATGCAGTTTTAATTGCGATCTTCACCATTTTCATGTCTCAGTCAGATTCTAGTGTCTCTGTCTCTAAAAAAGATACTAGGTGCTAAAGGGGATTCAGCCCACGCAGGCAAGCGGAAATGCAACAGCCTGTTTACCCGCTAGCCAAGCTTTTGTGTCTCCCAATTATGGCGTAATGCAAAGCTCTCACGTTCTTTTGCATTTCCCTCATTTTGCCATCTTGTCTTTTTTTTTTTGTAATGTTATTTGTTAGTGGGTTCTGCACGGAGGGCCTCTCTGAATGACAAAACAGAAACAGATTTGTTCAGCTCAACCCATCCACCCCCATTTCTGAAAGCACAACACGGGGTTTGTAATGAATGAGGAGAATGTCCTTTTTATGCTGTTTTCGTACAATTCTAGCCCTTCGTTCTTTGTGTGCTTTCCTGTTGGATTTATTTTTGCCTTCTATTGTTTGCCCAATAAATGTGTAGCTCTGTCACCTTTGTATAGTTTTTTTTCCTTTAAAAGTTCTCAGCACTGAATAAATTATTTTTTTGTTTTGGGGGGTGATATTTTAACGTGAATCTGCGGTTGAACCGTATCCTGGTTGCAACCCAGATGGCCTTCCAAGAGACATTCTTTCCCAGAGACAACACTTGCGCTAAAGATGTCCTGAGAGATCGCCCAAATCCAGCTTGGTTGTTTTTTAGCCAGGCTGACAAGTCACGGAAGTTTTCTGCTTGGAGGAATCTCTGAGAATGACAGGGTAGCACTTAGCGCCCCACAGTGTTTCCCAGCCGATGTGGCCTCGTGTCAGAGGTCTAAGGGCAGAATCTCAGTGACGTCCTCACAGGATTCACTCCTCATCGGAGGTCCAAACAGATTTGTCAGTGCCCGTATGGAGTTTCTCTGTATGCATTATGGCAGACAGGCAGACATGATTTTGTTCTTATGGATTGATCCAACTGAATATATAACTAAATTACTTATTTATATAAGTTTAAGCTGGTTATTGCAGTGTTAACAAACAAATCTGCAAAACACCCCTTAAATCTTGGCCCAGGCTTTCCTGAATAAAATCCCAAGATGCACTACTCCCCTCCCCGATGAGATAAAAATGTGACATTTTCCTCTTTCATGTTTGGAAAGCGAGCTTTTCTTCTCTATATGGGGAGGATTGTTCTTGGAGAATGTTTTTGTTTTAGTCTTGGCTGTTTTGTTAGGTGATGCTGCTTGAAAAGGAGGCATAAAATAGTCTTAGTCAGGGGGAGAGGGAATGTGTTTCTCTCCGGCTCGCTGCGTGTGTCAAACCCTCGCCCCCATACCGACACAGCCCAGGGTTGATGAGGGGGGTCCGTCCACGTTGAAAGGGACGCCCCAGCATGGTGTCCGAAAGGGACCCCTTTTTCTCTTACCCACACAGAGGCATCACAAGAATAGAGAGAATATCCACCAAACCTTGCTTTGAATATCAAACAGAGCAAACAGGATAAAGGTTATTATGTGTAAGATATTGAAATCCGGAAAAGGGGAGTGTCCCTCGCTGACCACATTATCTATAGTGTCTCTGTTTGAGCTTGGCTCATTAAAAAAGTTCCATCATCACCAGATAAGAAATAAACCATCCGTGACAGGGAGTGAGGAGGTTTCATTTGATTTCAGGGAAGACTGGGATTAAAAACAGGTCTGGAGTTACAATACATAGCGAATTGTATTTTTTTTTGGATAGCTCCTGGATCCCAGAAGGTCATCTGATAAAGGAAAGATGGTGTGTTAAAGTAGATATTCATTTACCAGCCTCATTTAGCACATTTTTAAATACTGTAATACTCTTTCAAATACTCCATGGAGCCCATTACTCTGGTCGTTTCTGTTTTGGCAATGTTCGTTATGATGAGTGTCCAACATGGAGAAACTCCAGGAGTTCCTCGCCATGCAAGCCTCAGGAACCCATCAAACCACTGGTGCAAGCGTCTACGAGGAAGCTCGTTAGGAGCCCATCACGGCCCCGCGACTCCTCGTCATCACAACAGCAAGGCGCATAAATGCTCCCAGCTCTTCCAGAGTAAGTTCACATGAAATGCATGTGTCGGACATGAGGGTTAGATTAGCACTGAATTATGCCTGGAGTTTTATGCTTGTACGCTGATTTTAAGTTGTTTCATGCTGCTAAGAAATGTTGAGCTCTTTTGATGAGGGTTTAGCACTCAAATGAACAATATGTTAAATCAGTGAGGTCAGTTTTTGTGGGTTCTGGAAATGCTACACTGGAGGTTTGATGTAGAGGAACAGGAGAATTGTAGTTTGGCTGTCCTTCTGTGTTCTTAGAGGACAGGTGAAGGATGGATATTTGGCTCAGATGTTGGACGCACTCTTCTGTCTCCTCAGCATTAAACTGCCATAGCCACCAGTATGAGACTGTTTGACACAACTCTGGACTAGTGAAGGTCAGGAAACTTCGAGATGGAGATGTCACAATGTTAGGGGAAGCTTGATGTCAATGGACTGTTGTTTAGTAGTTTAGAGCTATGCCTGTTTAGTGTTTTTTTATGGGGGGTGGGTTATCATGTTTTTGTGGCATACTACCAGGGGAAAGATTAGACACACTGCACTGCATTTGTTTCAGATGTTCAAATGTTAATAAATTTGATTGTGAAGTTAAAAACCTTTGAATCTAATGGGTGACTTGAAAAAGAAAGCGTATTTGTGGTGAAGAATCTAAAAAGAAAATGTATATTTTTTTTGTCACTACATAGTTCCCATGGCATTTATTATTTAGTTTTAATAATTATCCGAATATTTGGAGACTACACAGAATGAAGAATGTGTAGAAGTCCAATTTTCACTGGTATAACAGTATATATTAGAATTTGTATTAAGTTGCAATTAAAATTGTAATCAATCACAGCCCTTTTTGGTTTTCACTGTCCTTTAGATATGATTTACTTGAGCATATACTGATGTGGCTCAGAGGAAATATTTCCGGCTATGCAAAAGATTGTGGATTTTACTCCAAATTGCATTTTGTCTGTTTGTTAGTATATTTGTTGTGGTGGATTATTTGATTACATTCTGTTTTGTGAGTTCACTGGAGCTGAAGTGAATTTAGATGAGAAAAGCATGTGTCTGCAACAGATTTGTGCAACAGGGCCAATGAAGGAAAATGAGGTATAGGAACACATGCAAACAGACATTGATAATAATAATAATAATGGAATTTTAGATTTAAGGTATACAATTGTAAAAAAAAAAGTCCCCAAAATATGTCTAATTATGTTCATATAGCTGTATTTTTTTGTATTCTAAACTCTCTGTGAAATCGGCTGCAGTGTAGTGGAGACCAGCAGAGGGCGCTGTTGGGTTACGCATGGCGCTGGCGTGCAAGATGAATGTGGAGTCACACATCCCTATACAGGTCCTCCTTCGAAAGATCTTTTCTTATGTAAAACATAAAACAATAATAAATCACAACCTTAGTAGAGGCTTACGAGTTCAACAAATGCAATTTTGTAGATAAAGACAAACCCGCACACGAACACGTTTGAATCAAGCCTTTCCAATAGATATGCAAATAAACTACTCAGTAAATCCACATAACTGCGTCGCTTTTTAAAATAATTAAGAGCAAATTATTCTGTTCCACCAAAGCGGGGAATGTCTTTTAAAATGTAAATTCATTAAAGTTTGATCAAACACATACTTGCCTTGAGGGAAACGTTTCTTTCACAGGCGAAGCCGCGCTGAAGAGGTTAATCAGTGTTGCCAGATCTCTTTGGAAAACTGTACAATTTTATAACTTGATTTAATTAATCTGCTTTATTGTAGCATAAACTTGCATAAAATACACCAAATGGGTCTGTATTGTGTTAAATTGCATTTTAAATCAGTTATATAAAATGTATTTTCAATAATATATTATTTTACAATAATATTTAAAATGACCTACATGGCTAATGTATGGAATTAATATGGATCGAAGCAAAAGCATGGGGTCCTTTTGTGTTTGTTCTCCGAGTTTGATACAGTTATTTTTTTTAATGTAAATTTGTAAACATTCTATTAGATAACTCGTTTATTTTATGTGTTAAATTACACTGTGATTTTTTTATAATCAAGCAAATACAAGTTACTATAATTAATTACTAAATGTTAGTCGTTTTACACATTTGGGAAATGAGAAGTGCACACGTTTTATGAAAAGACTTTCTAAAAATACATAAATAAAAAGCATGTCGATTATAAGCGGAACTGGCAACACTGAGGTTAATTCTCCCTAGGAGCAATCCATTGTTCAGTCCTCGGAGGGGGAGCCTGGGACATACCATGCCGCTTACTATTCATGCTGTTTGAATGAAGTACCGTTGTTTCAAATCCCCTCAGCCCGAAGTGACGGGGACCTCAATGCATAGATCCAAATATTGAAACACTGAGGGAAAAACTGAAAGAAGATGTAAAAACAACAGAGGGGAAATATTGGAATTACATTTGAATTTAAAAAGCAATGGAAAAGTGGAAGTGATCTACATCCAATGGACTTCAGTCAGCAAATTCTTCAGCATCAGCTTCTGCTGTTCCATTGGAAACTGAAGTTTCTGAGCTCGAAATGACTTATTCATGTTGTTTCTGAACGATGTGACACTGGTCGCTTTTCTAGGCTGGGGACCTCATTACATTTAGAACTTTGGAAAAGAGTTCGAGTTCGTTTCTTTTCACTGGCTTTCTATGGGATCTTTTGGGATGCGATCAGCGGATACAAAGTGATCAACTCTGCGCTTGCAGAATTATTCTTTTTTTGGAGGTCTTTTAAAAATAAACTTTTTACGACTGATTTCGAGCTTTTCATTCATTTTGGACTCATGGAGTGCGTGTTTGAATACATATAAACTGGATTACTATCAGATCAACAGAGACCTTTAAAGAAAAAAAAAGCTGCGAATTTGCGGAACACTCGAGTATTCTGGAAAATATATATTGCATTTGGATATGAAGGATCAAAAACGCACAAAACTCTGATTTATTGTTATCTTTTTTTTTTTCTTGCGGATTACACACATTTCCCTAAACGCGAATATTTGAACGATGAAGGGGAGAGTTTTTGGATTCGTGCTATTTATCGCATTTATACACGTTTGCACAGGTACGTACTTTTAGTTGAATAATATATTTTGAACGAGCACTTTCTGCAAAGTAAAAAAAAAAAAACCCACTTTATATGGTTCCAGTGAAATTTGGTGAACGCTTGACATTTGCGAGTCTTTCAATACTGTGCTGATAAGTTGCGTATATAGCCTAATTTTGTACACGTTTATGTGATTCTGTTTTATATCTGACTTTACTGTATCATTTTCAAATGCTCATTACCTAGTTGGCGAAATGATCAGGAAGTTATTTTTGAACACTATCCCCTCATTTATCATGCTCTGCTAATGTAACAGTAGTACTCACTGAAAGGCATTATCTTGGCATGCTTGCTTAAGAATCAAAACGTTTACTTTGCTTTAAGATCACGATGTTTCCGCAGACTTAAGTGAAGCATATGAGAGCATTAGTGGCCTGTCCAAGAACTGTGCATGAGGCGTAACTTTTATTTGCTGTGCATTTAACCCCTTACTAGTAACCCCCCTTTTTTGGCATGGAGACCGAAATTACATACCCAAAATAAAAAGGTTTCTGCTCATGATTCTTTCTGACTAGATACATATTCAACATATGTTCACAAAGCTGACACTTTAAAGTTTACTGTTCAGGAATCAGAATCACTCAGACTGTTATGATAATAGAGATATATAAGCTCAAACATAAAAACAAAAATAAAAATATTAAAAACATATGTTTTAAATGTATTTAAAAAAATGTTGATGTAGGAAATGAGTTTGAAAACACAGTGTAGCTAAGGCCACAAGTCTTCCAAGACTTCATAAAAAATTTCATAATCGAATCTGTAAAACTGTGAATTTTATTAAATATTTTCTAAGGCCATGTCATGTGTGTTTTTAAAGAAGGCTAATCAGATTGATTTATGGCCCTTGTCATCTCTGTAAGATCTCACATGTAAACACTGATGTGTGTTTTATATGTGTGTTTGGCTGTGAAAACTGCCCGTTTCATGATTGTTTTGTTCTCACCAAACGAGTCTTTCACACCTCCGCCAGGTATGACACATTATCCGCATTATTCTTTTATCATTATTCTTTTGTTTTTATTCCACCTTTATTAGCCTTGATTGTGGTTTTTCAGGCTTTACAAAGACACAAAGCAGCAATCTCACTTCAGTCTCTGTTTGCATTTAGCCCTTATTTATCAAAAGTCTTACTATAAAAATACAACAAAACATTTTCTTACGACCTTACGTGAATTATTGAGACAAAAATGCATTATGAAGAAGAAAAGCACCTGCTATTAGTAGCATTGGTGCTAACGTTAGCATCAAGCTACATCTGACAATTTATGAAATTATTAGTACACTTTTACTCAAAACTCACTTTAAACCCCGATCGAGTGTTTATAATAACTTCCTTTAGCGATCAGGGGTGGAATTTGGTCGTTTACTGTTGTAAAAATATGTTATTTGTAGCCTTTTTCATCGCTGCACAAGTTAGCATTTCCGATGTACATTTTCGATTTTTTTTATAAAAACGCCCCAGATCTCAAGAAATTCTCATACCAAGCTTTACTATCGTAATCGCGGGTTTATTATTCGGATATTTTGTGTGTACAGAGGTGTTTCAGTGTTGTTTTGGCCAGATAACTACCAGGAAGTGTGCAGGAAGCATGTGACACGATGGGGCGGTGTCCAGATATGAAACTCTAGATTGACGTTTGAAAGACCCAATCAGAGTCTGAGTCACACACCGCACGAGCTGCCGGCACAGCAAACACATACACAGATCGCTGGGAGAGGCTGTTTATCATCTGATCGCGTAAATGCGTGGAAAATGAATAGAAATGACGATTCTGTCTGAAGAAATATGAAGTAAACATCAGTAAATATATCCATATATCTCCGCAGATATGCATCTTTGGTCTATAAATCCTTATTGACGCTGTTCAGTGAGTCTATGTGAACACAAATAAACCGCTCTTGACGTGACTGAATATGAGTGAGTTATGAATTTCTATTCAAAATGTGGCATAATACAGATTTATTATTTTGCACTCCTGACATAAATCACTAAATATCTGTCACTGCAACAATGTTTTATCAAAATATTGGTCAAATATCGAAGCTTGAGTCTTTAAACTTTCCATTGATGCACAGTTTGTCCAGATGAAGTAAGACAGTGATGTTTAATGTGCTGTGAAAGTGAAACAATAATAAACTGGGGCCGTCAGCGATGTTTGCACGCAAAGGGGTTAAAACCTGTCATTGAGTAACTGCTAGCTAATTCTCGTTAGCTTTTAAAGTTTTTGTGCAGGGAAAAGTGAAGAATGAGAACGGGTTTGTCTTATTTTGTGGTGCTATCCTGGCAGTGTTGGTCCAGTGTTAATATGCTAAATCAAAGCCGATGTCATTTTTTACTTCAGTCAGCATTAGTAAGAAACAGCGCTCCCTTGGTTTTGACTGGAAAACTCATGTCAATCTTTGATAGGAAGTGTTGGAACCCTGTAGAAATGTATTTTTAAGTCTTCTTGTTACAAGCCTGGTTTTTAAAGGTGCTAAGAAAAAAAAAACTGATTAACTACTGTTAAGGTAGCTTATATTGTGGATGCCTTGCTTCCTTAATGTGTTTCGTAGTCATGCTAAACCTGTTTGTCTTGTTCTTGTCAGTAAGAAAATCATTTGTTGCTTTAACCAAGCATTTAGGCAAAGTTCACTTTGGCTCTTGAAGTTTTTTTTGCATCATTATTATTTTTACATTCAACATTCTGATCGCCCGCTTGGTTTAAACCATCCCATAGCTGTGCCTAGACCACCTCAATCTGAGATCACTGTCCCTCCTTCAGTTTCCAGCCTCTGGCAGGCCCGGGTGGAACTGCTCTGAGCAGAGATTTTGACAGAAACCTTAAGCCGAATGTAATAGACCTGCATAATCCCGGTTGACGTTGCCCCTGATCCTCTTTCTTCAGAAATAACTGACTAAAGCTCTGCTAAACCAAACTATGACCCTTTTTTTATCTGCAAACCTGGTAACTCTGTCACAGATTTAACTGGATTCCTTTCTCTTTGGGTTTTCGGGCATGTCAGCATAGACCTGGTGCTCACTGCATGCTTGCTACTTTGAGGAAACTTCCCTGTCAGCCAGGTCCCATTGACTGTGAATGGGTCTGTTTGCAATGCTGCTTTAACACCGTGATTTAAAGAGACAGTCTGGTTTATGACTTAAATCGTTGATTGCTTTATTTTATTGCCTCAGTTTGCTCTGTGATTATCGTTGAGTCTGAAGTAATTGTGTTCAAGTTAAAACCTGGAAGAATATTATAGCTTTAAACTCAAGTGTGTCACTTTTAAGTACTTTTAAAATGCTTTCTTGTCATTTAGCTTATATGCAGAGACAACAGCACTGCAAAAACTGATTTTTCTGAGCTGTAAATAAACAAAGATTATTGGAGTACCTTTTAAAAGGAAATACTATTTCAGTCTTTCTATTTCAATATTTCATGTATACTACAATGTTTGCAGATTCTTTGTAATTCTTTGTGAAATTTACTAGCAAGTGAGCCGTTTCTCGGTTAATTTCTTGAAAATAGCCGTGTTAAAGAGATTGTTTACTTCAAAATGAAAATTTTATCATAATGTTGTTCCGAACCTTCTTTGAATTTCTTTCTTCCATTGAACACAAGAAGATATTTTGAAGAGTGTTGTTAACAAAACAGTTGCAGTTAGCCATTGACTTCCATAGTAGTTTATCCCCCAAACTATGCAAGTCAATGGCCACCAGCAATTGTTTGGTTGCATTCTTCATGATATTTTTGTTTGTGCTCATAAAATTACAGGTTTGAGGGTGAGTAACTGGTAACAGAATTTTAATTTTTATGGGTGAAGGATCCCTTCAATTAATTAGCTAATTAATAATCGCAGTTTGCTTGAGCATCCTGACCATCGATCACTGGTTCAACCAATAGCATGAGTTTTGGGCAGGGCTATCTGTTTGCCTGTCCAATGGCAGATAAAACCTATTTAAAGAATTGTGTTTGGTGCCTAAATGCCACACTTCAGCTTAACAATTGGATTACTTTCTGTGATTATATTGTGCAATTCTACATACATACATAGAAAAGAGAGTGAGAGAGAGAATGAGAGTAACTAGATGAATTTACAACTGCAACCGTATAAATAAAACATAAGGCAACAAATTACAGACTTTTTACGTCAGCTCGTGATTACAAGATGAAGTGATTGCTTGATTAATGTAATCAGAAATAAACAGCTTAAATCATGTCTATCAGTGAGCTGAAACAGAGAGGAGGATTGTCGAATGAAGTCGTATTTCACCAAGGAAATTAATTCGGGGGAAAGCATGGATTCCTTTCCCATGTGCCTTGCTTATATTGGATTGGAGTCGCTCCGAGAATTAGCTGTGAGCCGCACCACTGCTGAGAGGCATCTGCGCTTTGAGGAAACAGTGTAGCGCTTTAACAAGCACCCGCAGGGAGAAAGGTCAAGGGTCACGGTTTGAACTTCATGGTAGGGCTCATCTTCCTGAGAGATGGAGAAACACAAACTCTTCCCGGTTGCGTTCAGGTACAGAGCTCTGTAATTATGCTAGGCATTGTAAAAGTATGTGCTATCATTAGATCTGAACACAACCGTGTCAAGGACGGCTTGTGTTTTGGCACAGTCAGCAACGGCGTTCGTGATTCGAGTCTTAACCGCCGTGCTTACAGTCAGCTGGAAGATTTCAAGTGCCGTTGAAGGACATGGCGACAATCCCAACTGTAGATTGAGCGAGGAACCGGATGTTTTTGCCAAAGAGCGTTGACATATGAGAAGTTGGTGTTGATTTCTGGCTACTGAGCAGTGTTTTCTGCTTGTGACAATGAATGATGGTGTTGTTCTAATCATTGTCTGTTGTACAGTGAGGCCTGTGAGGACTTGCTGATTAGCTCATGGCTGTTGTGAGGCTGGGAAATGATAGTTAAGACAGAGCACATCCGTCATGTGGCCCTGATTCATGTCTCACCGCAGGAGCCCGTTTTATTACTGTACGTCAAACTGTCCCTATTAGAGGCTCGAATGTCATCTGTCAAGAATTTACCAGCTCTTCCATGACCTCCGAAAATCGGCGGCGCTTAACCCAAAGATGCAATCCTTAATTGATAAAACAGCAAATCGAGATTTTAAGGCCGTGACAAGAGGCTTGTGTTGAGGACAAATTTGAGACTGTAGAAATATAAAGTGGCTGAAAATATGCTACCAATACTTCATGCATGAATATTTCAATATGCAATCTTGCAAAATGTCCAATAATGGCAATATATTTACATTTTAGAAATGATGCATGTTCCTTTACTCTGTTTTTACATCTTTATTACCTTTGCTGTTGAATGTAGTTTTTTTAGCAAATGTAAAAATAAATATAAATTGTAACAATTATATATATAAATATATAATTTAGTTATAATAAATGCCAAAATATTATAATATATTTAAATAATTATAATTTTACAATTTTAATAATGATAGTTTGAGTTCTATATTCACTAGCATGTAAAAGTTTTTTATTGTAACATCTTAAGATATTTACTCTTAACAATGAAACATCTTTTAGAATTAAAAAAATTATGCAAGCTTCTTTCCGCAGTTTTTTACATTTAGATTACCTTTGAAGACACTGTTGAATGTAATTTTTTAGAAATTTTTCAAAATAAACATAAATGTTTTTATAATTTTGTATATATATGTATATATATATATATATATATATATATATATATATATATATATATATATATATACACACATATATATATACACACATATATATATATATATATATATATATATATATATATATATATATATATATAATAAGTAATAATAATTAATGAAAAAGTATGAACGTTTTTTGAAAATTATTATAATTAAAAAAATAATAATTATGTTAGTTAGGAGACCTTAATTCACTAGCACTTATAACAGTTAACTTAGATTTTTATTGTAACATCTTAAGCTGTTTTAATCAGAATTGACAAATTATTTTATGCATGCAGCTTGTTATATAATATTATTTCAGCGACTGCACAGAATATCTCGATTTCAAGCTTGGTGTTGATAAAAAAAAATTCATTTAATATTTACACATTTTTCAGTGAGCTTATTTTTTTTCAGTAAGATTGCTTTAAATCGTCTTGGTGTGACAGAAACATTATATGTACACAGATTCAATGTATTCTTTCAGTTTATATGATCAAAGAAGCATTATTTTACAGAAAATTGTAAAATAATTGGTCAATGTAAAAGGCATGTCCTTCAATTTTTTGTAAAAATCGTTGAGGCGTACCTTTCATCATCTTTGCACTTCATTGTCAATCAAACAGGTTGAGCCAGGAAGCAGAGACTGTAAACTCAACAAGATAAAACTGTACATGTTTGTGTGAGATATAGGTTAAATGGGCGGTCCTAAAAGGAAGCACAGGGTATTTGCATCCTCTCCAAGTGCCGCACATGTTCTCTGATCCTCAGAGTGGGTGTGTCCATATATGTAAGGCGGCTAAACAGAGAGAGAGAAAGAGAGTAAGAAACAAAAAGAAAGCACGAAGGAATCCATCAGATGAACCCCCTGCGATGTGGCATGGTGGAATTTGGGATAGATGGTCTCCTAAGTGCAGATAATAAATTGTCAGTGTCTGATGGGGCACAGCAGGAACTGGAGGCCAATTAATGACCTCTGTTCTCACAGGTGAGCGATGGATCTGTCTCCGGCGCTCCTTCTCTCTCTCTCCACTCTGGACCTGCACGCTGGCCTTGGCGATTCACAATATGGTGTAATGAAATGATTTCTAGATGATGAAATCCATGCGTGGTCGCCCTTGCAATAATAACGGTAATAAGAATATCATCAGCAGCTACAGCAATACTAATAACGATATCGGGGGGGAAAGCCAATTTTGACAAAAAACACCAGTAGTTGTGGCGATTTCCCATCAGGAAGTAGTCTTTGAGAACAGGCCAAGGGATTAGTAACCCTGATCCTCACACACCTGTGAAAAATGACAGCGCCCACTGAGCTGTGTGCGCCACGTTCACCTAAATCCCAATTAACGTCTGCCTAAGCCTAATTAGGCGGAATTAAACGACATGGTGCTTGGGATTAGGGGGCGATGGTGGATTTACAAATCTATACAGACTCTTGCTGGGCGGGATGGCTAGACAGGGTTCCATACCTTGTGTTTATTTTTTACTATCTCCATGCCGTTCTACCGATTGGGTTCTCATTCTTAACCTTTAATGAGCATGTGAGAGCTGTTTAATTTGATTAATTAACAGATTAATTCGACATCGATACTTATTGAAGCAGCGCTCCCAGTGATAAACGCTTCACAGGGACTTGATGCCTCATATGGGTTTGATTCAAAGCCCTTGGGACGTCCTTTCCTGTGACCGCGTCCCCCTGTTTATATCTCCCAGCACTCTTGTGGTATTTGAAACCCTTGAGGAATGCAAGCGTACCCCTTGGGCTGTCACAGGGCCAGCGTGGTGATGAAGGGTAAAGAGCGATGCGCTGCGGTGCTCGCTGCGTCGGACTGTCTGGGAATGAGCTGCGAGATTGTAAGAGACGCTGGAATGACGTTTAAAGGTTGGAAAGGGGGCGTTTTTGATGCTTCGATGGGTCTGGGAGGCTTTTGAGACCAAGATTATAGGGAAAAGGAGTGTTTACGGTGGCTCTTGGCTTAGATCGCTATCTATTCAAAATGAAAATGAGTGGAACTGGAACATACGGTTGTGATTAGACCGAAAAATCTGTGTCATCTCGACTCAATGTTTGTTTATCTGTAATTCAAAGGAAATATGGGCAATATTGCACTATTTTTAAGGCTTTTCTAGTGGGATTTTAAGCAGATTAATGTGGATTTCATGTGGTGAACTTAATCTACATTTAATGTATGTTTAAAGATTTTACATTTTCTTGACATTTGCGTCACATGTGAAACACTGGGTTTACATGTCAAACACAAATTGAATGTGAATGTAAAATTGATCATGGTAATCACATTTGAACTTTGCAAACGCATGTGAACATTGGGTTAGCATTCTAAATGTTCCAAAACCACTCAAGTGCCTTATTGCACAACACTGCACATTTTTCCCCCAGCTTTTCTAACACTATCCTAATGCTGTCACTGCCCCCCCCCTTATTTTGACTGTTTTTAAGACTTGCCTTTTTGTTGTCGGTTAGTGCATTGCCTTTGACAGATAAAGCAAGCCGACACGCAGAAAAGCCCAGTGGGGGCTGACACGGGGTTCATGCATTGTGTCGTCTCAACGGGGTAATTGTTAGGCCCAGAGAAAGGGGAGGGGCTTTTCATGAAGGACTCGGGGTCCACAATAGCTTCCCCAGGGAGTAAAAAAGCAGACTGAGCTCTGTCCAAAAACATAAACAGCAAAGAGCTGCTTTTCTGCCACTTTTACATCTCACATTTCGTCTACATTATTTAAAATAATGGTTCTTTATTGGCATCTGTGGTTCCTTGAAGAACCTTTTAATTGGACAAAAGGTTCTTTATGTGTGGAAAAAAGGTTCTTTAGTTTATTAAAATGTTTTTCACACAAGGGAAATAATGTTTCTTTTAAGAACTGTTCATTGGAAGGTTATTTGGGGAACTTGAAACAAAAAGTGCAAAAGTGTAAAATCAGAGATTTTTTACATATTCCTTTGGACGGAAAGTAAATGCATTAATGCATTATTTGGGAAGATTGTGATTTATGGATTTATTTTGTACAAAATAATAATAATAATAAAAAAGTACTCTATTTGGGCATTTGTTAGGTTGGATGAGCTTGTAGGCTTTTATACATTCTTAAAAATGAAGGTTCTTTATTGCCATTGGTGGTTCCATGAAGAAACTTTAACATCTTCTTTTAAGAAGAAAGGTTTTTCGGGGAACCCATCATAGTGAAAACTAAATGCATGTGCACGTATTATTTGGAAAGATTGTTATTATATGGATTTGTCTTGTACAAAGAGACACATCCGTATTTTGGCATTTTTTGCAGTGCTCAGCAGAACCCACTTTGGGCTCAAGTTATCCCATCTCAGCCTTTATTGGGTTGGATGAGCTGTACGCTTTCTGTGGCTCATTTTACAACCTAAAACCTAGTGCTTTTGGAATCTGAAAGATGGCGTTGAAGGCCATTCCTTCTCTGAATCCCCCTCCCTTTCCACCTCATTCTCTTTCCTCACAGGATCAGCTTCCTAGTGACCATTCTATTTGGGAAAGCCTGGATACACTTTTGAAATGCTAACGCTCTCTTTTGGAGGTGTCGGTCTGGTGGGGAGAGCACAATCAAAAGACTGGAGAGAAGGGAATTAAATTAGCAAGGAAAAAGAGGCTCCGCTAATTAGTAGATTTGAAAACATGGACCCTCCTCCCCCTCCCGGTTTGTTCACCTTCACATATACACAGGCTACCTTTGATCCCCCTCAGCCCTGTTGCATTGTGGGTAAGTGATTTTCCTCAATTACGGGGCCTTTTCAGCCCTCCCCCTCCTATTTGTAACTCTGCCCAGTCTAATTGGGCTTCTACAGGAAACCAAGGCTGTGGAATACAAAAAATTTGCTCATTTGCAAGTGGACCACATCCGTTTGATACAGTTTGGCAGGCACTGATATAAGTGATGTCAATGATTTTTAAGATTGTCTCAGGCCCAGACTCTCATATAAACTTGGTATTCTTTGATTTCCCACCTCATGCTGGGATGCTTTACCTGCTGATGAAGAAGCTTTCATGCCAGTTGAGTGAGAGGCTTGATCAGAATCTGGAAGAGCTCCTTGCCCCAGGGCTAATCCCAGAGCAGACAGGGTGTAAAGCAGAATAGCGAGCTCCCCAGGCAGACAAGTCCTCCAAGAGGCGTTATTATCCAAGGCTTGACCTTGAAATTGTAGCTAAGGAGCTACTATATGATGTGCTATCATCTCTAGAGTATAACCATTGAGAAGTAAAGGAATTTGATGTATTTGCTCAACAAAGTGTGTACAACAGAACTTGCATATGATCATATCAGTCTGGTCTCTCAAAAGTTGTATTCAGATTATTTGAGATTTGACATTTATGTCAAACCAAAACATTGGTTAAATATTTGGCTTTTAGAGTCAAAAACAACACAATGGTAGTTGGAATTTTGTGTAAATTAATGCAGATTTTGTGTGGTGAGCTTAATATTAAGTGCATTAAGATAAAGTCAGCTATATACATTTTCAACCAAATATAGATCAATTTTAAATGTATTAAATTTTTTTAAAGAAAAACTCATTTGAAGCTTTAACTTTACATGTAAAACCATGTTAAATTGTGAAACATTGAGTTAGCATATTAAATATTCTGCAATAGTTTGATTTTGAGCACAATGCGAATTTAATGTTGTGCATGTATAAAGTGTAAAGATGTATAAATGCTTTTAAAGAAGTTACAGAAAAAAAACAAACATTAAATTCACATTAATAACATTAACACTTGAAATTTTATTTTAGAACATTTGAGGCCATCACATACAAAACTTTTGGATTTAAAGGTCAAATGTTCTAAAACCATACAAAAATAATTTGATTTTGTGTAAATTACTGTAATGTGAATTTTGCGTGTTGAACGTTAACATGAATTTAATGTTTTTAAGTTTTTAAACATGCATAGTCACATTTAATCAGATCATCTGAACTTTGCATGTAAAAACATATCAACACATGTGAAACGTTGGGTTTACATTCACATTTTTCAAGACTACTCAAAAATCGCATGTGATTTTGTGCAAAATTCTGTGAAATTCATGTAGTGAATTTAAGATGCAGATTTGCATTTAATATACTTAAAGATTTTGCATATACATGAAGTGACAAATACAATGGCAGATGTGCAGCTAATTCTGTTAACAAAGTCTTTCAAAAAATTAATTCTATCAAAGTTGTCAAAAGTGTTGTTCATGAGTATAGATTATAATTAATCCAATTTACCAAACCAACCCCCCCCCCCCCCCAATTTGGCTCACTTACAGCATTTGCACGGTTATCAGAAACCAAGCAGAACAAATTCTATGTTCCTGAGGCTTTGTTCACACTGTTCTCAGATATTTGAGGTCTGTGCAACAATAAAAGCCCTAATAGTATAATGCTAGCGCTCTCTGGCTGCTAGCCAAACAGATTCTGTCCTAATCTGTGAACTGCTCTTACACCTATTGTTGTCGCTAACTGAAACAAAGGATTTTGGCTTGGCATTAGAGTCCTCACTAGAGAAACTGTTCCACATGCTCAGATTTCGGGTTGGCCTGTGCTTTGCTAATGTAAGACAAGCTGTCTGGCGAAGGTCCCTAGTGTGGGCACTTCTGCTGCTATGCTAAGGATTATTGCAGCCCTGCGTTCCTCTGGCTGTATATCACTTTGAAAGCTTGCGGCATCACAGCTAATTTTCAGACTTGATTTTTGTTTTCTTCCCCTACTTTTAGTCTCAACAATAATAATTATTATCTTAATAATCACTTTCTCATGCTCCTCGTCCTTGGTTGGAGATACCAGAATGTTAACTTTGCATGGTTGCCATGTTCCTCGACCGCAAGAAATGAGTCAGCACAGACACTTTTTAAGCTTTGTGGCACCCTGCAATTTATTTATAAAAATAAACCAGCCATTAGGCTCATGTTTAGCGCCGTTTTAGCTATATTTCGTTCCAGTGATCTTGACGTGAAACATGTTTGCTTGGCATGCATGGGACAAACTTATGCTAATGTGAGGGTTTTAATGCATGCTGGATAGAAAACCTCGTCGTGCTCGCAGTGATGATTGGCAGCGTTTAGTCTGCCACACACAAATCTTTATATGTGGCATAAAAGAGGGATTTTAATTGAGAGGAGAAATGTCAGACGTGTTGAAGTGGCATCCTCAGGGGATGTACGACATTCACGGGAGCTCCCGAGTAATTACGGGCAGGCAGGAAGTTGCGTGTTGTAAATGCAGTCTTGCTTTTTTTATGTGTTCTCAAGCAACTGGAGAGGGAACAGATGGTGTCGTGACATCTCAGGCGTGGCTATCCGGATTTGATGCTTACCGGGTAGAGTGTCAGTCTTCAAAGCATTGGACGTCTGGACTTTAAAAGGAATCCGCCGCTCACAGTTTCGATCTCTTTGAATAATCCGCAAAGAATTACGGTCGTAAAGTTATATTACACAACATGCAGTCATAAAGACGTAAAGAGTCAGAGATTCAATATCAGTGATCCACAGAATGATGTGCTCATCAGATTATCTGGAATTCCCCAGTCCTATCAGCTGTTAAACACTAGGTTTAAGCACTCATTCGAGTAAAGTCTTCTTTTCAGGGTTGAAATATTAACTGTGATTCACACGCCAACCTGTAATCACACTTGTGTGACCCAGTAGCGAACCCTGAGGCACTCCTACCGGCATCCCGTGTCCTTGTCATGTACGTTCTCCCAAAAAACGTTATAGGCCGTAAGCCATCAGATAAAGGTGATATGTTATCCAACTTCCATTACACTGCAATCTCATCTGCCATCTCCTAAATGATATTTAAAAGGCATTCAACTTTTTTTCCCCCAGCCTCTTTGCCTGCCATGCTTATGTTTCTGGCAACTTTACAGAAGTTGTTGTTTTTTCTGTCTTGGCTTGGATCCCTGAGTGCCATATTCATCTACGAGTTGATGGTGCCAAGTGAGGGCTCGGGTCAAGTTGTCTTCCCTCTAAGAGGTGAGACTGGAACAGGAAAAAACACAGAGAGGAAGCTTGACCTTGGGAAGACTCAGATCTGCTGTTGAATCAAATTCTGTTCTAATTGTCCTTGGATACATGGTGCAGTACAGTATGCAAAAATGGAAAGAGCTCAAGGCCAGATTAAGAGTTGGTACACATATATTTTGAGTAGGTATAGATAGAGTTTTCTATCAGGACCTTCCATTTCAACAAAACAGGCATTTTTTGCCAAGTACATTCAGAATATTTAATGAATGTAGCAGTTTATAGATGCGGACAGTTTGATCTAATTCAAGTTATTTAATTCAATTAGTGTTGTCATTGAGATATTAATCAGTTTATTGAAGCAAACCATTTAAACTTATTTGAATGATTGGCAAGTACTGATTCACACACACACAAAAACAATCCAGTTTAGCAAGTTAAATCCATTTTATTTCTACTCCTGTTTAAATCAGTGCTAGGAGTTTTTTTTTTTTTTCATATTAAAAATTTAATAGAATGAAAAGTTGCCAGCTTAGTTGGATTGGGAGGTGAAACTTTGAGATGCACTTGCTCCATCCCGCTGAGTTGATGGGAATTTGGCCTGCGTTTTTTGGCATGGCTTTGTGAAGTCTATTTAAACGACTAGAACATCCTCTGTTGGGAAATGAATGTTTAACGCTCTTAATTTATTCTCGTGTGTGGTTCTCCTGCAAGTGGGAGTTGTCCTGATATACAGTGGAAACATTGGTCAAAGTCACTCGGCTTTCCCTCAATGGGGAAAAACAAAAACAAGATGTAATTGGCAGAGCGCTTCACTCACACATCTCCCAGTGTGACTCTAAATCTCTTCACCACACACACACACACACACACACTGGATCTTCAGCCTGCATGCTGTCCCGAGTTTAATTGCAGATACCGTTGTTTTGCATGCGCCTAGTGGAGATACTGTAGGACAGGCATCACAGCCGTCCCCAGAGAATAAAAGTGTTTTCACACACTGAGGGGTCTCGTAAATATACACATGAGGGGCTGATTTAATTGTCAGCAGCAGTGAGGAAGAGTGACAGCATCTCTGTGTGACACGAGCAACTCAGATTATTTCGTCCACTGCTGTATCTAAACTGACGTGGTCGCCCTCATCCACTAACAAGCAGCCGAATCCTGCTGCTGTGAATTTTCTGAGGGTGAGGACATGAGGACGACAGGTAAATTATTTATATGTGAGGAATATGACACCTTCATACATCTCTTTTTCTGATTTGTCATTCACAAGATGCCAGTATACGTCGAAGATTTTGTATTGCCTGACAGTGGCATAATGCCACATATTTTTTACACATTTTTTTTGCCACATATAAGACTAGTTTGACCAAAATATCTCTCATCATAATCTGTATTTTTGATTTCATTCTATTTGTACAGTTCTGAGTATCTGAGTATGTATAAAGTGCGTAGTATGCACAATTCTAACATGTAAACCATACATACAAGTAATTTTATGGATGATCTATAATTTCAACTTTAAATAATGTAAGTTGTGTTTTCTCGACACATTTTTGACTCAACATTTGATCAGAATGCAAAAAGTTTTTACATCAAAGTAATCTATTTTATTGTAGATATGATAACTGGATGTCACCATGCACACTAAGAGGTCATGTGACAAAGAGATAGCTTTTTGAAATGTTTTGTTACTTTCATGGGTAAACCACTCACATTTTCTTAAAAGAAAGTGAAAAAAAAATCTAGATAATATATGGTTAATATTACAAATAATGGTCGAAAATTTAGATTTTTCTTATTACGAATACATTTTAGACTTACTATCTTATTTTTTTTTGCGTAATATGTGATGTTTTAATGCTGTTTGTTTTATAGAGATATGTGTTGCATGTTTCAGAGAAAAGCACGTCATTGTGTTCTTTTAAACTTAAGCGGCACATGACTGGTGTTTTCAGTATCTCAGATTTTTCTTAAATGCTCGATTTTTTTTATTTTTATTTACACTTAGTAATTTCTTATTTTGTTAAATATTTTAGTGATATTACAAATATTATTTTAATTAATTAATTCCACAGTCATATTAATGTATTATCACCAAATTTTGAGTCACGTTATCTTTTTATCAGAAATATCTGGTTAAAAAAATTTGTAAAAAATTAAAGTAATTAAAAAAAAGTAATTGGTAAAAAAATAGTAAAGAGTTTAGTGTGCAGTACAGAGCCTTGATCGTCAGGTCTCATACAGCAGCAGTGATATTCAGAATGACTTCTGAGTGTCACACATCACTTACACACTGTCACTGTACACATTCAGCGTCATCTTCTCTGAGGAAAGCCTCAGCCGTTCTCCATCTGTTTCGGGGTGTCTGTTGAGATTGACTGGAGCCAGAGGCAGAAAGACTACTCTTATTGTTTCAGCCCTCCAGACTGGGGGGCCCCTGGGCATGATGGGCCGCTGTCTCCCAGAGGAGCCCTGCTTCTCTCTCCGGGCTGCCCCTGACCCCCACAGCCAGAGGAGACCCTGCGGATCTGTTTCACAGCTGACAGAGGCCTTCCTCTCCTCGCTTTTGTTTCCGAAATCCTCCGCCGGCCCCAGATGGGACTCGTGAGGATGGATGTTTCGGCTGAGGTCGTGATGCGAATTCTGAGTTTGAAATATGAGGCCTGGCGTCTGCGTTCTGAAGAGCTTCAGTGGCGCTTTCTTGAATAACGTCAAATGACAGAGAGTGGCAGCTCACTTTTCGGAGCCCTCTGATCTTAAGTCGGGCATATACAGTGTAGCTTTTTTCTGTCCATTACTATCGTAAACTGTCAGATTGTACTTTACGAAGCTGTCAGACTGTAAGGGAGAATTTTAGGACTTTGACTAAGCATTTTACTGGTTTTGTCACTTTCTGAGCTCATTGATACGGTGAATGCCATCTCAACTCAACCCCTAGCAAGCCTGTGCTGATGTTGGCAATGTTTCGAATGCAAAATAAAACTGAATCTGAATGTCTAGAGTTTGTCAAGGCTAACGTTAATTAATAAAATATTTATGTTTTAAATTGAGTAAAAAAAACTATATTAAGGCAAAATTAATTAAATGTATGCATTGACATTTTCAAAGGGAAAATATGCATTGAATGTTTCAGAGTGAAGTGCAGCACCTTTATTATTTTTTTTTACTATATGTGAGCATCTAATGTCTTGGTGTTTTCAGTAACTCAGATTGCAGTAAATGATGCTCCACACAAACTAATTTTTATTTTATTATTGCAATTTTACAGTTGTACTGCAAACGTATTAATATTATTATTGTTGCTATTATTTATTTATTTCTTCTTATTATTTTTCTTTTTTTTAATTAACACTTTTTATTTCTTATTTAGCAATTTCTTATTTTGTTGAATATTTGTATTTAGTAGTAGGACTGCACGATATATCGTTTCTTCATTGATATCGCGATGTGCATATCCACGATAGTCACATTTCAGGATGGTGTGATGTTTAGTATACTGATCGTTATTTTTTACTGATTGTTTTCTTTGCTCACAGAGTCTCAGTATCTACACTGGACACGATACCCATTTATTCATGAATTTAGTAGCAGAGCTACTGCAAGCGTTGGAAATCCATTGATCATTTCTTAAAATTTATGGGTCGCTGTTGACAGCGCAGGTCACAGTTGCTTAGTAGTGCCAAACTCCACAAAAGCACAAGCTTCCGAATGCTTTGGAAAGCAGGAGAAAGTGGCGCGTAAAAGCGGGACATGTAAACGACCCCAAAGTCTATCTACACTGTGCACGACAAAGCAACCTTTGCAAATCATTTGAACTTTGTGTCAGTACGTCATAAAGATAACGAGGCATCAGTTTACTGTCGGGGATTTGTGTCATGCCGCGCCACATCCAGTGTAGACAGCATCACTGATTATAATGGGTTCTATAGTATTTTGTTGCGTCGCGTCCTTGAGAGCCACACAGATGAACGTGAACATCGGATTCCGTTCACATCTGTGTCTATTTGTGAATGAAATGACACATAAGCACGGAATTATGTCAAAATGCATGTCTCTTCAAGTATCCTTGTAAACACATTTGCTTATGGTTTAGGTGAAGGTAAACGGTTGAGAAAGAAAATGGATGTATAACGGTATATTGGTTCACAGAACCAATGAATTTCATCAAACAAACAAACAACAAACAAAACACATAGATAAAAACACTTTAAACTTGAACATATTTATTAGATTTAATTTAGGATGTACACGGTGAAGAATATGCATTGCTATTTTACATTTGATCATTCAATTTCTGTATCTGAATACTGTTGAGTTCATCGATCTCTAGCATTCAAGCAGATCCACCCTCTGTTTTTTACGACTCTTTGACTCCGTTTTACGACTAGTACAGGTGTTGCTAAGCTATCTCTGTGGAAAGGCCGAATGCACACCCTGTGCTTATCTTGCCCAATAAATCCCACTAAATGGCCTGCTAATCACCAATTAATTGTGTTACATATAGGCCACAGCCCTCTGTGGTGCGTGTGTCTTATCAGTGCTCATATACTCCTATCAGAGTTGGGCCAGCTGTGACTGAAAGCGATTCTGAAGCAGCAGAGCAGTCCTGTGTGGTGACTCAGGCTCTTCTTTGTTTCAGCGCTGTGCTACAGGGCATGTTTGCAGGAAACGGGAATTTTGAGCTTCATTAAGGCCTTTGAATACTTGAGGCTCATTTCTTTATCTCCTCTGTCGTGATAAGGAAAGATAGAGAGATTTTTACTGCAGAGCACACACAAATAGACAAGAGTAAAGTATCTGCGTTCGTGACACATTAACACATCAACAGGAAGTTGATCTTATCCGTCAGGATTTGATTGCATAGTGGAGATAGAGAGAGAGAGAGAGAGAGAGAGAGAGAGAGAGAGAGAGAAAGTGTGTTATGCTCACCAAGCCCCACCACAGCCATATCACCCTGAAGCTGAGCAGGGCTGAGCCTGGTCAATACCTGGATGGGAGACCTCCTGGGAAAAACTAGGTTGCTGTCGGAAGGGGTCTCCGTGAGGCTCACCCTGTGATCTGTGTGGGTCCCAATGCCCCAGTATACTGACAGGGACACTATACTGTCCAAAAAGCACAGTGTTTCAGATGACACATTAAAATGAGGTCTTGACCGTCTGTGGTCGTTAAAAATCCCATGGAACTTCTCGTAAAGAGTTGGGGTGTAACCCCAGTGTCCTGGCCAAATTCTCTCCACTGGCCCTTGTCAATCATGGCCTCCTAATAATCCCCGTCCACTTGATTGGCTCTGTGACTCCCTCCTGTCCTCCTGTAACTGGCGTCATTGTACTGTGGCTGCCGTCACATCATCCAGGTGGGTGCCGTACACTGGTGCTTGTTGAGGAGAGACCTCCCCCACTCATGATTGTAGAGTGCTTTACACCATAAAGCGCTATATAAATGCATGCATTCATTCATTCAAGGCTATTTTAACTTGATAAAAAAAAATATATATTTTAAATATATATTAAAAACATTTTTAGAATGCAGTTTATTCCATAAGTTTCAGCTTTTACTTTAGTCTTCAGTGTCACATGATCCTTCAGAAATTATTGAAATATGATGATTTGTTGCTCAAAACACATTTCTTATAATTATCAATGTTAATAACAGTTGCTGTTTGATATTTTTGATAGATTTAGGATTTTAAGGATTTAGTTTTCACAAGAAGAAAAAATAAAATGCATACGTATATTAATATATCAGTGTTACTATAGTATAAAAAGTTTGAACCTTTTTTGTTATTCGTTCTGAAGTCACTCAGTCTCTTTTTGCTTTCTGTTTCTTTCATGTTTGATCTCTCTTTCTCTGTCCAGTGTCTCTCAGACACTATACTAACACTGTGTGACCTTGGCGTCCTCAGGCGATCAGTGTCTGGCCGTAACTCTCTCTCAGTGCCAGGATCTCGTCTCCTCACTGAGAACAGCTCATTTCCATCTGAAGTTAACACAGCCACTGAAGCTGAACTTATTAAAGCTGCCGTGTGACTCTCTCTCTCTCTCGTCCCTTCCCCTCCTCCCCTCTGTGTGGAAATAAATGAAGTGAACTGCACTGTAGGTTGAAATGTAATTGCAACATGCATGAATATAGCTGTGAGCTGTGTAGGTTAACATGTCTGAGAGGTGTGTGGAGTTTTTTAATTGCAGAGGCAGACTAGAGTGAAAGCACCCCGCTGATATGCTCTCGGTTCCTTCCAGGCAACTTAACAAATGCACACACACACACACACACTCACACACAAACTCACACACCTTATTGAAGAAGACCCCAGATATAACCATTGTAGATCAACCCCAAATAATTTTTTCCTACCTTCAGGCTGCAGTGCGCGTTTCTGAGGACGATACGTTTTTTTTTTTTTTTTTTTTTTTTTTTTATCGCAGTGTCTTAATAAAGTCCAAATGAAAAATTTATGTAGTGATAATTTTCAGAATTAAGTCATATTGAAGAAGAAATAAAGTAATATTGTGAGGGAAAGATGGTAAAAAGAAACATTTCGCACCTACTATGTATTTCCAAATTTTTCCACCAAAAGTTGGAAATAATTCAAATTTGTTCGACAATTGAATTTGGAAAATAATGTTAAAATGTTTATATATATAAATGTGAACATATATATATATATATATATATATATATATATATATATATATATATATATATATATATATATATATATATATATATATATAATTTTTTTTGCAGTAATAGGATTGCCTGACAGCATTTTTATGTTTGAATCAAATCAAGCAGAGTAAGGGATTTTCAGGCTTGTGTTGAATCCCCTGTCCGAGGTTTCCTCTCCCCTTAATTACCTCCAGTGCAAACCTCCAGTGGCTTTCTCCCACCCGATGAGGAAAAGTGCAGTGATAGAAGGATAGCGAGACTGATACAGCCTCACATATTGAGTGTACTTCATGTGTATGTATGTGTGTGTGTGTGTGTGTGTGTGTGTGTGTGTGTGTGTGTGTGTGTGTGTGTGTGTGTCATTCTGAGAGGAGGAAAATGATTCTTGCCCTAGGCAGCGATCGATCAGATCTCAGATGCAGAAATCCCAGCGTCCCACCGCTGAGCCCATGGAGCTGATTAGCTCATCTCATATTCTCAGAGAACAGGAAAGAGCACAAGCATGGAAAAAAAAAGAGATGGGGGAAAAGAAAGGCTACAGGAGACCAAAAGCAGTGGACAAGCAAAAGGAAGAAAACAGTCAGATGTGGAAATAAACAGATGAAAAGAGTCAGCAGAGCGCTGAGAAAGAAATACTAGAAACACAGCTGCTTTTATTTATTATCCATGAAGAGAGACTGAGTCATACAGTAGATGCTCTTTCTTTTTCTTTCATTCATTTCATTCTTTCTTTGCATTTTTGTCTCGTTCACAGCATGTACTTTTTAAATATACTTCACCGTGTAACGTGGCGCCGCCCTCAGTGGTACCTCTCATTATTGAGCATATGCAGCATTCCACTGTAAAAAAAAATAAATTAAAGAAAGAAGTACGGCTGGTCTGCCGAGAGCGAGAGCGGCGCTTCTGCATTTCAAAGTGCAGTGGGAATATTGCATGTAGTGAGGTCTTCTGACTTTGTGAGTGGACTCATGAGCACCTCAGGAGGAGGTGGAGGGTAGTTTTTCTTCTCTCCGACTGGATATTTCTCTAAGCGTATGCAGCCAGCATAGATGAAGTCAGACTGCTCTAACAGGATAGAGGATCCAAACTTAATATTCGGACGCTCCATCTGAGAGATTACCCTGAGCCATTTTCTTCCTCATTATTTTTTCTGACTCTATTATAAATCTCCTCTTCTGTCACCATTCTTCAATATTCATCCTTTTTTTATTATAGACAAACATATTGGGTTTTTCAATAGCCAGTACTGAAGCTGCTATCTAGAGAATGAGAGGTGGCTGATATACTGCCCATATATATAATGAACTTATTGGATTGAACACTTATTGGATTGCTACAAAACACTTATTGGCTGCAACATTTAATCAAGTATTGACATTAAATGCTTTTTAAAATAATGGAAAATGTCTTTGTTCATTCTGCATCACAGATAAACGTCAAAACTGGATTGAGTGTGAAAATAAATTTATAATATCAATATTAGCATGGCTGCTGTGATTTTCAGTCAGTGCTGATAATATAAAGTGGCCAAATATTGAACTGTTGTATTTTTTAACTTTGTTATTCTAATTTTTATTTATTAGCAATTCGCTATGTATTGTGTGCAAAAAAAAAACAAAAAACTTTTTTTTCAGTCGTGTTTAGACCATAAGATGTCTATATATATATATAACATTTTATCTTATTCATTTTATGGATTTAGACTAATTATAATAATAGTACTTTTGTTTATACAATATCAGATAATTTCTGTACATGAACAATACTTCCACATGGCTGTTAGCAGACAATAGCCATTATGCATTCGCTCTGTGTTGTTTGCAGAAAAGTACGGGTAGTGTATCGTTCTGCGGGCCTGCAGTGTGTTCATATTCGTCAGAAAGCACAGCTCATTATCTTCCCATTACATATTTACACGTTCTGTAAACACGAGAACCAACCACTCTTCTCAGCAACATGCAAATCAATGAATGCATTACCCCGCGCAAACTCGCGCTGATGTTAGGGATGATTTAACGCTCACAGACGCTGTCTTCTGGAGCTGTCCTTCCGCAGACGGGCCGGAGGGAGGTATAGCTGGATGTAGGGAACGGGGGATGGGATGAAAAACGAGTGGAAAGCCGGTGGGTTGAATGAATGAAGGAATTTTGACCCTGTACTGCCAATTAATCTTAGCTCTTTTTAATTGGGGCTGAATGGACTCCAAAGGGCAGTGTTGAGATGCACACACACTATACTGTAGCCGTTAGGCATTAAAGATGCAAGCCTCATTTGCATATAAACCAGGTCTTACGGGTGCAGTTCACTGGTCTCTGAACACAAGCAAACGACTTAAGCCCAGAAAGGCAGATTGGCAGTCTCCAATTTTAGCTACTTTTGTATTTCCCTATGCAGTGACTGTGCTTCCTTTACACTTCCAGCCTTCAAACGCACACACACACACACAAACCCAGACATCCACGGAGCTGTCTGATGTGTGTCTCTCTGTAATGCCTCTTATCTCTCTTTTCCTCCAAACACCCCCTCATCCCTAACTTTACAGCCCTCTCATTTCATGACTTTGATCAGGGAAGTGGCGCACCACTGAAATGACAGTGGCTTGGTTTAAGCACAGGTCTGCCGCAGTCCAAAGAACAGAGAGATTTCAGTAATGAAGGGCTTGGTTCCCTCCCAGAGCTTTTGGGATAGTCAAAGCCACACCAATATGTTCGTAGGAAGTTACCAACACCTGCTTCAGGAATTGCATGAAATTTCAAGGAATGGTTTATTTTGTCATTTATCCACCCTTATTTTCTATTTATTTCAAACCATGTATGTATTTCTTTCTTCTTTGAAAGGTGTTAGTGCTGCTCTTTTTCATACATTGAATGGAAGCCAATTGTGAGCGACTTTTACAACATTTAAGAGAAGCTGAAGTTAAGAAAATCTGCACATATACACTGAGAAAAATTTGGTGTTGAAACCATTTTTACTAAGAAATTGCTAGTAAATTTCATTACAAATTAGCACATACAAAGCTCAACAAGTTCAACAAGCTCTGGTCACCATTTTTCTCCTCAGAAGAAAGAAAATCATACAGGTGAGGGTGATCATATGGTGACCGAAAATTCATTTTGGGGTAACTGTGTGTATATAACTGTGTGTTGTAATGCATCCCCATGACATCATGTGTTTAGTTTAGCCAGTTAAGTCATCATGTTCAGACATGAAAATATCAGGATACATCCATCTGGATCTAGTCAGCAGCGCAATTTATTTGTATTGAATTTGCATTAGGATACAAAACGGAATCTCATCTGACCTGAAGCTCATTGGAAAATTGATTGTCATTAATATTGCTTGAATATTGATTGTGCTTGTACATCAGAACAGCATAAATGAGCAAGCATTGGAAACTTGAGGAACCTGCCTATCCATTTGATTCCTGAATCATGTTAAAATGTATACCACAGTGTTATTGATTTCATGATTGTGATTGGCTGATCTATCTAGCTATCTGTCTGTCTGTCTAATCTTTTATTAGATTCTAATTATTATAATTTTATTTTCCCCAGGATCCCGTCTGCGGCAGGAAGACTACGCACCCCGCATTGTCGAACACCCCTCTGACCTGATCGTATCCAAGGGTGAACCGGCCACCCTAAACTGCAAGGCTGAGGGGCGACCCACCCCCACCGTGGAGTGGTATAAGGATGGAGAGCGTGTGGAAACGGACCGGGACAACCCTCGATCGCACCGCATGCTCCTGCCCAGCGGCTCGCTCTTCTTTCTGCGTATCGTACACGGCCGTCGCAGCAAACCTGACGAAGGCTCCTATGTTTGCGTGGCCCGTAACTACCTGGGAGAAGCGGTTAGCCACAACGCCTCACTGGAAGTAGCCAGTAAGTGCTCGGCTGGTTTCTAATCATGCTAGGTTTTTGCAGTTTATGGGTGTCTACATATAGCATGCAGTATTAAGAGTTCAGATGTGCTTGGATAACATAGGCCTAGCGGTTCAGTTCCGAATGATTCGTATCGTCTTCCAGGAGCGGTTTGAAAACAGGCCAGTCTTAATTTGGCTTTGTGTTTGTGACTTTCCTGGCATAGAACTGAATATAAGAGAGCCTGTAGCCTCTCCAGCTGAATAGAAAGCGTTTCCAGTTTCCTCTTGGGTCTCTGGGTCTCAATGTACTCAGTGGGTCGGATAATCTCGCTGGAGATGGGCAGGATGTGACTGTGCCACTGGACCTGCATGGTGATCCTGATGGAGGAATCGGGCCAGATGGCCTGAAGAGATCAGAAAGTAGGTGTAGTAATAGTCTTAGTAGGTGGTTGTGAGCTATAAAAACCATAAATGAGCTCACAACAGTTTATGATATTTAGTGTAGAGATTACAAGGAAGTGGTTACCTTTATCTGTTATGCTTTATTGATCTGTGCTTTATCTCTTTGTCCGATTGGCGTAGTCTGTCCGATCCTTGTAGTTTGTTCTTTTTTCATTTGATTCGAGGAGTTGTGCATCAACGGGGTCGATTTGTATCCTTTTTAAAAAGCATTCACAAAACCGTTTTTGTGTACAGACTCAAAGCAGATACTTGAAATGGGCTTATTACTTAAAACTTGTGGTTTTCAGCGATTCTCCTTGACCTCGGACGTGATATGCATTACATACCGTCTCTCTTTAAGCTTGAAAGGACTGATCTCGGATATCAACCGCTTTTCAAGTATGCCTAGGAGCTGTCACCAAGCCTCTTGTTGTAATCTAATCGAGTCAGTGCTGGACCCGGAGGGGGGCGAGTCGCTCGTGTAGTGTGTACCAATGGCATGTCTTACTCACTCTTAAGATCTGCTATGAAAAACTGGCCTTACCCTTGTAGAAATGTAAGGTAGCTCTTGCCTACATTAAAAAATCTATTAATTGTTTAGTATTTTCATATATATTTTTTTGCATTTTATATAATAAATGCAATAAGTATATATCATGTTTTATTTAATACAATTTATAATGTAGAGTTTTGAAAGTGTTTTTTATATCATAAAAATTGAAATACCATGGTTAATACAGTTAGCGTTGCACGTGTTTTTGTAAGCTCCTGTCGGCCAGTGCTGGTCAAACAGAAACATAAATTTGTATATGTTGAAGTTGGTGGGGAAATTATGTGAGCTCAGAGAATAAAAAGTGAGAAAATATCATGCGGTAAATCAAGCAGCGGGTGATATACTGTATGTTATTTGTTCTGAAGGCCTTCTTTTTTTTTCTTTGCAAGAACAAAAACAAGAGGCTTGGCAGGCGGGCGGACGACTTGGCCCGACATGAGGAAAAGCTCGGGCTGCTTATTCTGAATAAGGTTCAAACAGGACCATAATGACACAGTGGCAAAGCTCAAAACCCTCGCTGCCTGTCCGCTCCCTCCGCCCCCCTGCCCCGCCGCCACGCATGTAATTACCCCGTTCAGGCAACCATGATGGAAACCTGCGACAGGAAGGTAGTCCAATTCCTGCCTAAACTCCCCTTTTCCATCCAAAGCCAGACAGCCAGTGTCGGAGGCAGAGAGAAATCTATCACTTCACCGATATCAACACTCACCTACTTATTCAGACTGACACAAGGAATGTCAGACCTGCTGTTTGCCAAGAAAACCGCCGAAAAGGAAGTTAAGACCTCAAAATGTGTTTGCTCTGCCTAACCTGCTCTTACAAGAACACTGTGTACACAATCTATCCTTTTTCTAAAGTTGTTTTAATAATCCCACTTTTACGATCGCCCAACACCCAGCGGAACATAAATCGCATACAACTTTCAACAAGCCGTGTTTGGCCAGCAACGACGTTTAGCACAGATCTGTCGTGGTTTATTATTAACTTCACGTACAGTAGAGGCTCTGTACGGAGGTAAAATTAGTCAATCCGGGCATTCGTTCTGCTCTGTATGTCCTGTGTATGTCCCTAAAGTTGGATTTTGCCCCTTTTGTTTTCATGTTTTCCTTTCAATATGAAACTCGGAGGCTTATAATGCTTCATGTGTCACGCTTTGTTAGAGTATAATGACTCGCAGAGGAACAAAGATTGAGAGAGGAATGCAAGAAAAGATGGGACTGGCTTTATTCGTAAGAGCTCACTGTTCACCCCGATGGCTCCGGGCTAGCGTTGCGTAATGCTTAGTATCAGGCTGCATCTTCAAGAATGACAGACCGGTGTTTCGCAGGTTTTCTTGCACTCTAAAAACAGCTGTAAAATGGCGATCAAAGAAAAGGAAGTTTAAGGACCCGCATAAATGACAAAGAGAGATTGTTAAAAGATTGACGGGTGGTTATGTGTCTTTTTATTGTTATGACTACTTACAGTGTGAAACCGGTTCGATTAGTTGGGGTTGTAAGTATTTTTACTGGTTTTAAAAAGTGACTGTGAAGGCATTATGTAGACAAACAATTTTCAAAAATCGTTTTGGATTTTTCAGTTTATTAATAAAAAATAAAATTAAAATACGTTCATGCAAGAATATTAAGCAGCACAACTGTTTTCACTATTGAAAATAAAAAGAAATGTAGCATATCCAGCGTATAATAATTATTTCTGAAGGATTGTGCTGAAAATTCAGCTTTGCATCTCAGAAAGAAATTACATTTAAAAAATATATTCGAATAGCAAACAGCTCATTTAAATTACGATAAAATTTCACAGTTTTTGTGTTTTTACTTTATTTTTGATCAAATAAATGCAGCCTTGGTGAGCAAATAAGACTTCTTCCAAAAACAATAAGAAAATATTACAATTCCAAACTTTTGAACGTGATTCTATCTTGTAGGGATCTCTCTCTCTCTCTCTCTCTCTCTCTCTCTCTCTCTCCCCCCCTCTTTTAGATCATTTAACTGGAAAAGAAGTCAAAATAGAGAAGTTAAAATATTAAGTCATCACATTTTTGCAGTGTGAGAGTCATAAAAACTTAACCTTTCCCCAAAACTCTCTCTTTTTTTTTTCACCTGTAATACTTTTGAGGAGTCAGCTCTGTCCTTTATTAGCATGCTAAATAACTGCAGCATGTGGAAAGCCTCTAATTATAGTGTACTCTTCCAGTTCTTGGGCTGCGGTGGAAATGTGGATCAGTATACGCCAGACCCCGATAACCCCTTCAGGACGTGTGGAGCGGTCTATAGCGCTCTCTAGTCTTGGGCTAAGAGAGACTTATTAATTTGTGTTTAAAACTATTCATCCCAAAGTTTTTTGTTCCCAGTCTGACGCTGAATTTAGGTTTGATTACTGGTTTCTGCAGTGCTATATTCAGGATTATGTGGACAGTCATTTAGCACAGTTTCACTATGTTGTGGCAGTCATGTGAGCATTGCGAATTCAAATCTAGGTTGTTGCGTTTCCAATCCCATTCAAGCAAATTCTTCACAAAATTTCTTCTATGTTCTGTATTATTCTTTACAGTAAAAGAGGCAAAAAGTCCAAAAAGAGTTTTGGCTGGCTGAAAGAGGAGCTGCTGTCGTGACAGACAAAAAGTCTGATGTATCGTCTGTGAAACGGAGGGGGACAGTTGGCGTTCGGTCTCTGAAGGGATGTTCCCCTCCGCTACATCTGTGTGCCCCCGCCACCTTTGATATTCAAAGCAATCCGTTTCCATTATAAATTCATAATAGCTGTGCAGAATGAGAGTATTTGTTTCATTAAGTTATTATAAGAGGGAGCTGCATTAAAGTTAAAGAGGACAAGGGTTTAAGGTCCCTTGGGAATCCATTTTCCTGATTCTTTAGTGCAATTAAGTCTCATGATCCTTTCAACCATCTTCATACCTCTGCTGACATTTCGGAAATTAATTCAATTATGTTCAACTGTGACACGTAGGCGGCAGATTTTGGCGGTCAGACTTGGCGGTAAGCTAAGTAGTGGCCTTTTCCCTGAAAATAATTAAACGGCATAGTGTTTCCTGCAGATAATCTACTATGCATGAGGTGTATTCCCAACCCAAGAAGAGCAGGAAGACAGTGTTCCTCACATCTGCTTTTGAGATGTTAGTATGGGTAATCGTCGCAAACCAGCTCTCTTTAATTGGCTGGTGGGTGTGTTTCTCCTTTAGCGTCACGGGGACTATTTGCAGATGCCCAGAAATTACAAGGAAAACTAATCTAAGATGTTTAATTACAGCGCTGAGGGGAGTTACTGACAGCCCTTGGGGGATGGACGGAAATAAAATAGAGACCAGAGAAGATAAGTGCAGGTTCTTCCTGGTTTTTCCCTTGTATCATGCTCTCATCTCTCTGGAGATCCACACTAGCTCTTGTTTTGTACTCGACCTGATTAGCATTAATATGGTTAATTGCTTCAGCTTCAGGCCCCCGAACCATGCAACATCTGCCATGCATATTCAGTCATGTGATTCCAGCATCTCATTTCTAGTGGCATAAAAAGTTGGAGATGTGTGATATTGAAGTTTGGTTGAATTTTCGGCTAGGAATGCACAATTGGTATTATATATGTTAATGACCAATTTATTTATTTGAAATGTTTATGTATCATTCTTATTTTTACATGCATTAAGACGAAGTAGAATATTTTAATTTATTATTTTTAATAATAATAATAATAATAATTGTGTTTAAATATCGGACTTTTTTTTTTTTTATGTATATCCTGAATTCACTTGTAAGTTACTTTGGATGAAAGCATCTGCTAAATGCATAAATGTAAATCTAATTTACTCAGACAAAAAAATATATATATAATATATATATATATATATAAAGATTTTATCATTAATTATGGATTACTGACCATAACCATACCTTAAAAATTATTTGTATATTAAAAAAGTATATTAAACTGTATACATTTAGTTTAAATTGATCAAAATCAAGTATTATAAATATTTCATTATTTTAAAATTCACCATTTTTAATTCTCCGTTTATTATCATTGGACATAATTTAGATTTTATGCATCCCTTATTGCAGCTGTTGTGCTCCAAGAAAAAAAAAAGGTTGAAACACTGTTTAGTCAGTGCTCAGTAGGTTTAGAAAAACCTCAGTAAGTGGGCTAGAGAACTGTACAGAAAACCAGCGAACTGTGTCTTTAGAAGATAAAGTAATGGCCAGAAGGTGTTTAAAGGCTTTGTTCTGCTTTTGTGGAAGACAAAGATCTCCCACTGCTGAGCTCATGGACGAGGGGAGATGGACGAATGGAAGTAGGGTCAGAAAGTTCACCGCAGTAATGAGCGGTGGCGAGAGCTGGACGGATGGATGACAACTTCAGGATGGATTGCTGTGTGAGGGTAACAGGTCCGGACAGTCAGGGTGACGCTGACACTGGACGCCTGCGCCTCTAGCTGACTGTGACCTGTCCATCTTTCTGTATCTGTCCCACAGTTTGGGTGAAGAAATCATTCTGTTTCTGACTAGTTCTGATAATGATGCCTTTTTCTAGTCTACACTGGAAATATGTACCTGTGTTTTGCATACTGGCGTTAAAACACTCAGGTTGCCTAAATATATTGTGAATCGTGTCACATTTGCATAGATAACACTGAAGCAACAATGAAAATCCTCAGCCTGCAAAGAAACCGAACAAGTTAGAGCTGTTTGAGGGGAAAAAAAAACCGCATAGTTTGAACAGATGGTGGATGTTGATCTTCTCTGGGCATCTGGGCTTAGCTTGAAATGGAGGATAGGTAGGTAGATGTGCACATGGGTGGTAATTACAGGCCCTCGACATGACCAAGCATTTCAGACTTGCTTTGATCCCAGGAAATGCGCTGCATCCTCAGACAGGTGGAGATAACTTCTCCTGAGGTCATTTAATGGACGGCGCTCCACAAATACAAGGTAAATCCCTCTGGAACCAGCTGGCTTAGCGCAAATCGTTCCCTATAGCATGCAACCTTTATGAAATTGTTATGGCTAAAATCTGGCATTTAATTCCTGAAAAAGTCTTTATAGTTGTCCTAGGATTTCTTTATAGGGTTCATTTAGAGTTCTGTCCTTCAGCGGTTCAGTTTGTTCTCACACATCCAGTACGGCCTTGAAGGGATCGTGCTGACGCAGCGAGTGCCGCCCCACCTGGGCCCCGTGCGCCCGTCCTGATAAACACAGCGTAGCCAAAACTATTTGGTCCTCCTGTGGCAAGAGCCTGTAGATACGACCCATGTGATTCAAAGTGATTTCCTCTTGGCTGAACTCCATTTGCGATAAACTCGGCTGATTGTACAGTCCCTCTCGGTCGGAGGCCCAGATAGGAAGTGTGTCTCGGGGGCTAATCTTCCCCCCCTTCGAACGGAGGGCCCAAGTATTAGTCCCGCTGCTGTCTCTAATCCCCCACTTCTGATTTGAGAGTCTCCCATGGCCTTTGGGATTGAGAGGAAAGTGTTTTTTCTCTCTCTCTTTTGCCGTGTTTATTTTTTGAAACATCTTTATGATGTTGTCCTGCTCCGCTACACTTAACCGTTTATTAAAGCAAGGTTAAGCCTTCGCCTGAAGCCTTTCAATCAGCTAGTGGAGTCCAGAAAGGATTAACAAGTTTCGGAAGATGAGAAATAACAGAGATTTTGAGGCAACAATTTCTTCGTTTTTTTTTTTTTTCATTTTAATCTGGGCTCATGTCTTATAAGTGTCATGTATTTTTATCGGAAACTCCACTGCTCGTTACTTCCTGCTGGAAAGTTCAGGGATAAGTGATGCAACTCAAGCGTAACAACATATTTTTTCAGAGGACAAACTATTTCATGCATGCCGCCTGCTCTCGTTTTCTGTAGTACAGCACATTTTTATGATTGTGGTTCTTGGTTACCTGTTAGTCTAGATGGTTAGAATATTTTAGGAAGACTATTAGTGCATGAATAAAACATTAACTTACAACTAGCTATGCCACTTTTTTGTTTTTATTGGTATATAAGAAGAATAATTTTAAAAACAATATTTAGAAATTTGTAAATTAATAAATAAACTATATGGATAGCTGACAACATAATTCTACATTTCTTTTCACATTTTTAAAAAGTTAAAACATTTATAAATAAATATGAAATCATATAAAATTATTTTTATTTATTTAGATTATATGCTATATTAAATGTATAGGCATTGGATTTTTAATGTGTTTATTGATAGTTCATTTTTAATTAATACAAATAATTAATGCAAAAAAGTGAAATGTAACTATAAATTAATGTAAGTTTAAATTTCACATATTTTAAATATTGCATAGTTGAAACTTGCGTTATTTATTTAGTTTAAAGGGTTAGCTCACCCCCCCCCCAAAAAAAATAGCCCATAAATTACTCACCTTGAAATCATCCTAGGAGTATATAGCCCCTTTCACACTGCACGTCGGACCCAGCATATTGCCGGAACATTGCCGGGTTGCCTTCTGTGTGAAAGCAACCACATCCCGGGATTGATTCTTGCATTGAACCCGGGCCGGGGACCTAGTAACATTGCCGGGTTCAACCCAGGACAAGCGCTGTGTGAACAAAAGCCAGATCTAATGCCGTGTCGAAGTGATGACGCGCGTTATCTCGCGACACTTTTACTGGCTGTTTTGAAGGAAGATCAACGTTTAGGACGAAAAAATATGTGCAAACTGTAATGAAGCAGAGATCAGTTAGTTCCTCACTTTCCGCGCTGACGCAGAGATCGTCTGCTTGCTTCAGTGAAAGTATAACTTGCCTAATGTTTTTTTCACTCGTACATTGCACGTCACGCACTGATGTCACGTGTCGTTACGGGATCTTCACGGATTGTGTGTGAAAGCACGTACATATTCTGGGTTATCACTGGCAGTGTGAAAGTGCAAATCTAGCGACCCGGGAACAATTGCCGGAACTCTTTACCTGTGTATTTGCCGGAATGGCAGTGTGAAAGGGGCTTATGAATTTCTTCTTTCATACGAATCCAATCAGTTATTTAAAAAATTGTCTTTAATCTTTCAAGCTGTGTGATGCCACTCAGTGGGTGTTGCACTGCATTGGTTCATAAGAAGTAAAAAAAAAAGTGTCTCACATAGCTCCGGGGGGTGAAGAAAGGCCTTCTGTAGCAAATCGGTGCGTTTTCATAAGAAAAATATCCATATTCAAAGCGTTATAATCACTTTAATCTAGCTTGCGCTCACTGTTGTAAACTAAGCAGATCTGGGAGCATGACGTATGAGGTCAGCTTTGTGTGTGCGCCAGTGTTAACAGGAGCAAAGTTTCCTTACTTTAGCAAAGGAAAACCAGTCTCCTCTTGGCTTATATCGAAATCCTCCGACATTCTTCTTTACAAATCCTCGTTTTGTACTTCTAATTACTGACCGTTGTTTTGTTTTGTTCTCTCTACTGCATTTCCGTGTGCGTTTTAAATATGGATATTTTTCTTACAAAAATGCATCAAATCGCTACAAAAGGCCTTTGTTCATCCCTGGAGCCACGTGAAACACTTTTTTTTAAATGGATGAGCTTTTTATTAAACTTCTCATGAACCGATGCAGTGAATCAGCAAAAATCTGATTCAAATGTGGTCGAGGTTGCATTTTATGTATCGAAAATTCAGAACATTTGTCGGTGTACGTTGTAGCCTATATCAGAGCTTTTGAAGTGCCCTCACAACAAGTCCTGCTGCTCATGACCCCCACAGAAGAGTCAAAGACCAACAGAGAGTAAACAAATGAATAGGCAGGGACAGTCCTGTCCTGTCACACACGTAGCTGTAATAGTTTGAATGGCGAGGTCAGCTCGAAGCCCTCCCCCAGATAGAGATCTGACAGAGGAGAGGTGCGTTTGGCTTAGCTTTGCGCTCTTTGAGGCACTTCAGTTATGGCGCTAATCCTTCTGGAAAGGACATTACGACATGGCGTGACTCTGACCTTGGAACAGTTTCAGAGTCACAAATGAAATCAAAACAGAACAAACCGATGAAGCTTTGAAACAGAGCATCACTAACTAAAACTAATCCTAATTATAGCACTACGTTAGATATCAGACGTCGTTCAACTAGTTAGATCCACGAGTCGCATCGCTTACGGTTTGACTGATAGATTAATGGTGTTTGCTTAGGTTGATAAATCTTAGAAATGTCGAATTACAGGTTCTTCTCATGTTTCCGGACTCCTTATCGCCATGCTTCTTGTTGCAGGAAAGAGGTGAAATTGACAAATCACTGTCAAAGCAGCTGTAGTAGCTCTACGAGCTGTCTGAAAATGTCACAAACACTCACAGCGAGCTCCTTTGTCCGCCTGCCGCCGTTCCCTCTGAGCTGGGTGTGGCTGTGAAACTGTAACATTCCTGCGTAACCCCACACCGCGCGACCATAAAGAAAAGACACAAAGAACGTGGATGAAATGATTGAATGGAAGGGGGATAAAGATGAGAGAGCTGTCTGAAAGGAAGCTTTGAGAAGGGCTTTTGGGGAAGGTTTCTCTGGATCTGCCCGGGGTGACTGGACTCATTTAATTTGAACAGTGCCTGCGGATCAGGTGATGGTAGTGATTTGAGGGTCAGTGTGTCAGGCTATGAGACGGAGAAGTGTGCACGAATTAAGAAGAGCTTGGTTTTGGATCCTGTATTTGCACAAAGACTCTGTTAAAACATCTCTTTTGTTAGCTCCTATAAAAATACAGTTATGTCAGATGTTATTAAAAACTGCCGTGTCCATATGCAAAAAAAAAAAAAAAATATATATATATATATATATATATATATGTATGAATGTATATGTATGTATATCAGATTCAAAAGAATTACCCGTAATCAGACTTTTTTAGTTGATTATTGATTACATGTGTTCACAAAATCGCAATAAATTATTTATAATCATTGATTCTCCCTAATCTTTCTCATTAAAAAAATAAAAAAAATCCATACAAAAATGTCTACATGGCATGCAGGTAAACAAAATATTTCATTTATTTTGATTTTACATTTTTATGACTTAACTAATTTTTAGCTTTTCATTAAACTCACAAACCTCCCTACAATTCCTTCTCGAGCCCCAGTTTGGGAAACCTTGACATAATCTAATGCTTAATTCACTTCATGTTGTTAATAACAAGAAATGGAATATATGTTCTTTGCATTTTAATATCAGCATGGTGCAATATTATTATGTATAAATCATTCTGATAAACAAGTTACGTTAAAAGTAATCAAAAAGTAGTCTGATTACATTACCTAAATTTTGTAATGTAATGGATTGTTACTATCTACAATTTGTAAGTAATTTAAGCAGCTCTCTGTGTGTTTATATACATACATTACAGAACAAAAGTTTGGACACACCTTCTCATTCAAAGAGTTTTCTTTATTTTCATGACTATGAAAATTGTAGATTCACACTGAAGGCATCAAAACTATGAATTAACACAAGTGGAATTATATATGGAATTATATACATAACAAAACAGTGTGAAACAACTGAAAATATGTCATATTGTAGGTTCTTCAAAGTAGCACCTTTTACTTTGATGACTGCTTTGCTCACTCTTGGCTTTCTCTTGATGAGCTTCAAGAGGTAGTCACCTGAAATGGTCTTCCAACAGTCTTGAAGGAGTTCCCCGAGAGATGCTTAGCACTTGTTGGCCCTTTTGCCTTCTGTCTGCGGTCCAGCTCACCCCTAAACCATCTCGATCGGGTTCAGGTCCGGTGACTGTGGAGGCCAGGTCATCTGGCGCAGCAACCCATCACTCTCCTTCTTGCTCAAATAGCCCTTGATGACTTCAGTGTGACTCTACAATTTTCATAGTCATGAAAATAAAGAAAACTCTTTGAATGAGAAGAACCAATCTCATTATTTCCACAGTCTTTTAAAGTTGCAACCACATTTTAGAGCATATACATTTATTTGCCTTTGAAAAAATGTCATTGAACCACAGTTTCAGCTAGAATACCATTTAAAGTTATTGTTACCACTGTAAAATCATAGATTAACATGGGCAACCTTACCGCAGTTTTAAAGCACAAACAATAAGTGTAGTGCCTAGTGTACTGTGGTTTTCAGGGCCACCGAGTGCAGTGAACTTATGCAAATTGAATGCCAGAAATATGTGCAAACACCGGTGGGAACTGTTGGAGCTCCTCCGCAGTTCTGTGCACCGCAATGCAGCTGTCCTGAAGGACACTCCTCGCTTTCCCAGCACAGCTGCAGGTTTTGTTGCAGGTGTGTGCGTGCTTGTCATTGAAACGCACCTCTGCCGTGGCCCGCTTTCCCTCATTAGACCCTTTCCAACAGGATTACCAGAGTGCCGAGTCTGCAGGTACTCTTATAAGTTCATTTCACCTGCTGTTTGGAAGCCATAATAGCTTATTGATTGGCTGACAGAGATGCACTGGGGCAGTGGAGAAGGACGTCCGGCGGAGGAGGAGGGGATAAGTTAATCGCAGTTGGACGCGAGTGAAGAGAATTCAATCAGACAACCCCCCAAGGTTTATAAGTGGCGTGTAAATTTGTGTCCACCTCAGTGGATTGGACCTGACTGATGTCTGAGCACTTGCGAAGCAGCGGTTCTGAAAGGGAAAACGAGGAAGAAAAAGAGAGAAAACCTGTTAGCTCATGTTTAGCATGTTTAATATGTTAGCTTGGAGGCATTACAGTGTGTAAACTCCTGTCTTTGATTGCAATACTTGAACAGTTGAGAAGTAACATATGATAGTTATTACTGCTGTATTTCATCTGGACTTCAACGCACATGCAGTAAGGTTAGTCAGGCAAACCAAAACATGTTAACTGAAAACATATTTAAAATAAAAAATGCTAAAATAAACTGGTTTATTATTAGTTTATTAGCTTAAATCACACTGACAGCTGATATGTCACTCACTCATTTTAAATAAAAAGTGGGACTTTCCTACAGTTGCCATATTGACCACTATGTTTTTCTATTTTTATTTTATTTTTATATATATATATATATATATATATATATATATATATATATATATATATATATATATATATATATATATATATACTATTTTTATTATACATATTAAATATACATGTATAAAAAAATTTAACATTATTATTATTTTTAACTTTTTTATATTTATTAATTTATTTATTTAGAAACAGAATGTTTTTTGTCTTATTAAAGTTAATGCATAGTAGAGTTATTCATATTTTCACCAAATTCCAGGGTTCCATTTATCTTAGCGCCCTAGTAACCCCAAATCTGCTGACTCTCATTGGAAAGTTTTTCCGATAAGCTCCACATCCTGCTTTCTCATCGACAGCTGGCGGCTGCATCCGTCTTGTGCATTTAGAGGTGCGTGTGTTTTCTCAGAGGAGCTGCGGCCCATTAGCTTGACCTGTCATACACACTTTACACCTCCATTACCTGGAAACTGCACATCTCGTTTTTTTTATTTAACCAGCCGGAACCAGTTGCCATTCATGGTGCATTTAGCACAGCCGTCTAGATCACATCCCTATTCGCTCAGACCCGCTCAGACCCAGATCACGGACCCCACTGGCTTCGCTAAACGGCATGTACCACTGAAGACTTGTTTGGGAAACCTTCCTTCCACCCCCAACAGTCCATTTTTGCGTTCACATAGTTATTCCAGGTCTATTTGCATCCTTTCCAGGCTGGCGCTTTCGTTCTGGTCTGGCAAATCTCATCCTGTCTGCACGTAAACGCTCCGTGACACAGAGACAAACAGTAGATGATGGCGGAAAGAAAAATGAGGTGAGATAGAGTGGCGAAACACACAGACCTTGACCCTCCAACAGACACCACCCTCGACTGGCCATCGCTTATCTTATTATGATGTCAGGACCAACAAGATTCGACCCCTCCGTCACCCTCCGTGATCCCATGACCACCATGCCATTCCTTTTAACCATCCCGCCCCAAATGCTTGTATACAAAAAACATCTGAATCAACCCACTGTCAGAACATGTGGGATATTACCCAGAAACGGCCTGGCACACGGTTCAAAGGCAATCACAGAAAGAAAACAAACAGGCAGAGGAAGATAAGAGCAGTTGTGTAATGTAGATGGACGTGTGCTCCAAGATTTGGGACAAAAACATTCCAAAAACACTGCTATAATTTAGGAAACTTTTAGTATTTGTAGATGTGCGTGAACTAAGCATGATATTTATTACGATTGTAACTAATCATTACATTTTTTAATTGTGAATTTAATTTTAAATGAATATACGTATATATAACTGTAATTTTATTTTATATATATATATATATATATATATATATATATATATATAAAATAAAAAATAAATATATAGTTACATGCGAACAAATAAACACACATAAGCATATAATTTTTTTATTAAATATTATTACATTTATTAAATATATAATTTATGCTATTTATTTAATGCTATAATTCTTTTATATAAACACACATATGCACGTATATTGTTTACATTTATATTCAAACTGTATTTTATATAAATATTTCACATGAAATGTGCTCACACTTCATGATTCTGTCAATTTTAGCCTTTGAATTCTACTTTTTGTTGACTTAAAATAAACTGTTAGAACATTAGGAGCATTATGATAACCAGCACAAAACGTTGCACTTGCATTAGAAAATTTTGAACTGTAAAAACTCCACATTTTAATATACCCACAATCAAACTGGAATGTTTGGAAAGCATTTTTAGAACATGAGTTTGTTAGCAGGAGTGGGACAGAGCTGAGAAGCTTGCTGTGCTTGCATGGAGAAGATAAGAAGACAGGTGGTTTGTAGTCTGATGAAAGAACGTCTGACAGCTGGCAACTCTCAGAACGGCTCGGTCTGTGTGTGTGTGTGTGCGCGTCTCGAAGAATGTGAATGTTTGCATGTGTGTTTGTGTGTCAGTCTGTGTTTGGCGAGTCTTTGTGGGTCTGCCAGCTGAGACTCATCCCAGAAGAGCCATCCTCCGGGTGTCCTGCTCCTCTGGCGTTCCTGGCACGCACCCAGCTAATGCCAGCACCCAGAGATGCTGAAGTGTCTGACACCAGATCCGCACGGGGAGGAAAACAGCAAGAACCATCTCATGCTTAAAGGGATAGTTCACACGTACACACACACACGAATGGTATTAAATACTCATGTCACAAACCTGTATATTTTCTTCTTCTTCTAAGAACCCCCCAGAAATGTAGTTTTTTTTTGTCCATACAATGCATTCATTCAGATAAAGTAGTATTTTACACACATCAGTGTTATTTTAGCATGGACACTATTATAATATTATGAATTAGTTTTTCTATATTTCCCGTTTTTCATTTTAATTTCAGTTTTTGTTGATATTTCAGTAACTGTTTTTGTGATTTTGTCATCTTTTTTGAAAACCTCATAGTCTTTATTTTAATTTTAGACCTGTAAACACAAGTGACATTTATTTATTTATTTTTAAAAATTACAAAGCAACCTAATTTTATCTGGCTTTATAGCAAACTTTTTTTTTTTTTTTTTTTTACAAATTATATACACAGAAAATAATATAAATTTTCATTATTTACTCACCCTCATGTCACAAACCTGTAGGACTTACATTCTTCTAAGAAATAAATAAATAAACAATACAATTATATATATATATATATATATATATATATATATATATATATATATATATATATATATATATATATAAACATTCTTATATTTCCTTCTTAAACTCTTAAACATTCACTATTGGCATTGATGTTTCCTATAACAAATATAGAGCCTTTCGATTGCACAAAAGGTTTTTTAAACTAAGAAAACTGTTCAGTGAAAGGTTCTATATGGAACCCAGAATGTTTATTGATTTTTCATAGTGATACAGGTTTGGAATAGTAAAGGATTTTTGGGTGAACTGTCCCTTTAAGGGTGATTGGCAGTGAACAGTGTTCATCTTCAGTAATAGTCAGAGACATTTGGCAAATGGGACTGTAAGCGGTTATTTCAGTTTCAAAGTGACATTTTGTGTCATTATTCCCTAACTTTCTGTTTGACGGGTTACTCCGCTGATCTCCAAACACTGCCATCGTGATGATAGGGTGCTTTGTTTGCCCAGAGAAGATGGCACAAACAGGGCACACGTTGTTGTTTGCTGTTGGCAAACACGTAGAGTCCTGGGCAAGCACAGCGTTGTGTAAGTACCTCACACCACAGATCACAGTTCTTCACTTACCCTGACTAGAACTCTTCAAAGTGCCAGCGCAGTGTCAGGCCGCAGTATAATCTGTGAATAATAGATGTGTAGTTTTAACTGTTACATACATAACTTCTCTTTAATGGTCTTTTGGACCATATGCTGAGAGACTTTGATGTCCAGATTTGTCCTCTGGCTCTGATGCTTCCTGAAATGGAGTGTGAAGACTTGATTTACTATATCAACATCAATGGTTTCGTCTCATTTCTGAGAGTGGTCTGTTGGCTGTTGGACTTGGCTCTCCTCAGCCGTTTGAGGGAATAGACAGGACTTGTCTTTGACTTTGTCTTTTGCCCAGGAGGGCTAGATCACCTTCTGAAGTTTCCCAGGTGCATGAGCTTTACTCTGTAAGAAAGAGAACAGAAATTCAGAACAAATGGTGTGGGGATCAAACTTTTTTTTTTTTGCTTCCTCTGCATCCACTGTTGCCATCCATTTATAAGCTGTTTCTATTTTTATTTTTTATTTTTCCAGAAAAATTAAATATCATAAAAAATAATCATCACTGCTTTCACTGAAATGAAAACTGTATTGTTATTTTATTAAATTCAAATTCTAAAAAAAATGTAAATTATAAATATTTTAAATGTTTAATTGTATTGCAGTTAAAAAATTTTTTTTAATAATTAATTAATTCATAAATATTTGATTATTATTGTTATTATTATTTATATATTTGTTATAGTTTTTATTATAATGTTTTTATAAAATAATACATTTTATTTTATCTTATTAAATTGAATAAATTCAGTCCTTTATAGATCAGTTTTACAAATAATTAAAATCATTAAAAACTATATATATATATATATATATATATATATATATATATATATATATATATATATATATATATATATAATTATTGTTTTTGTTATAATATAAAAAAATGCATTATTACATTTTAATTAATTGTATTTAATTTGATCATTTTATAATGTATTAAATTACTTAGTCACATGACTTCACTATTCTGTGAATGTTTTTCCATTGTAGTTACTGTAGAAATCTTTCTCCCACATTAGAAATGTATTTACTCAAATTAATGCTTTTATTCTACTTTTTTTGTTTTCCATTTAGCATTTTTGTAATGTGATATACCAGATTTGGCATATAAATCAATGCATAGAAACCCAGCAGCGTATTTCCATTCATCAGCGTGGCCGTGTAAGCATCCATGAGTGTCCGTGTCCGTAATAAATGTGTTGATGAAGGTAATTGCTTGGTCAGACAGTGATCACTGGATGGTGAAAATGAGTCCCGCAGAGTTCATCTCCAGGGACTACATTACAATTCACCATCTTTGAGACCACCATGACACTATTTCACAAGCCAGCGCACATTTTATGCCTCTATCTTATCTCCGGTAGACTGATATTTGTGCAAGGATCCTGCTTTATGAATTTATTTCATTAGATGATAAGTTTTGATAAGCCACTGGAGTTAACCGCCCTTGTGTAAATCAATGAGTCCTCAGCGCTGGAGAAAAGTGGGTTTCAGTTCGCTCTAGCGTACTAATGAATTGCATATCAGTGTGAAAACAAGGGGATTTGACTGGCGATTAGAGAGGAAGATTGGTTTGGCTGTTCCAGCGCTCCGCTCTCACAGTCGGAGGATTGCTCTTTATCGGATAGCTGCTCTCCGCTTGGATATTTATTATTGCTCTCCACACAAACTCCCCAAACACTTACGCTGCTGTCAGAGAATCTCTGCATTTCGTTTCATAAGGGGGTCAGATAAGCCCCAGGGTATAACCCTTTCTATATTGCCTTATTTCCTGACAAGATAAATGCAATACTACAGCAGGTAAATGCAGAAGATTAGCTAATCCTGTATTAGCATAAATCACACGCAGAATGAACACGGTCTGCTGTGTATCACAGCACACTGCATGGTAAATATTGACGTTATAATGAAAGTATCAGAAACATATACTTGAAATTAAATGGTTTAGGATATGCATTCAGTTTCCGGATGCATTTCAGAGTCTTTAAAATGTGTTTTCGTGTCATTAATTGATTTATGATCTGTTTTTCCCAATAGTGGGAATTGTTTCCCTGTTGTAAATCGACACACAGCTGTACTCTAAACTAATTATTACCGGTGTTATGTACTTTCCTTTGCATATTGCTTGAGATTCTAGTCACGTTTTCAACCCAAACAAGGAATTCAACTTATTATAACAAGACAAAGATATTAATACTTTTATAAAACATTTTATTTAATGTATTTATTTTATTTATTTTTATATATATATATTTTTTAATATTTAAAATAATATCATCACTTTAATATGTGATATTTGAAATAATTATAATTATTGTGCACTTTAAAAATCTAATTTTGATGCCCAAATAAGACATTTAAGCTAATATAACCATACAGTGAAATTTATTTTATTTTATTTTATTTATAAAAATTTAGTAAATATTTTATTATATAAAATAGCTTTATATTTAAATGATATATTATTATATTTTATATTATATTATAGTTGACTCCCACTTTTATATGGTTTACTTCCTCTTTAAGATGCATTTCATTATGGTATGTATAATGTTTTATTATGTGTCATTAATTGGTTTATATCTTGTTTTTACGCCCCTGAACGCTCGTTGTTGTCTGTTCTGAATCCACTAATGCATTAATAGTCATAAGAGACAGAGAGATGTGTAGTTGTTGAAGAACTGAGAGCCTCTGTCCAGAGGAAGCATAGCAGTGCTTTGGTAGAACAGATTAACAGACACAAAAGAGCTAGTGTTAGGGATTCACGTATGGCCCTTTTGCTCTGTTTTTATTCATCTGCAGTCGGAGATGACACTGTTATGAAATACTAAGGGCTTTCATCCAGCAGATTTGATTTCCTGGTCCTTAGGGAATCGAGTACTTAAAGTCAACTTTGTTCTGGGAAGAGGTATTTTTGCCCTCAGACTGGAGTTGTTTCAGCTGTCTGCTTGTTTTAGCAGATCATCTCTTGGTCATTTTGTCTCTAAGCTGTGAAGAGCAGATGGCGGTGAGAGCGTACCGTCGGAGGAGGCTAAGCAGACTGACACGCTAGCTCTACTGTTAGCTGTGGGAATGACAGAGTTTACAGTAAACACCAAAGTTTTCCTGACTCAAAGGAAGTGAAGTGTTTTTACCAATGTAATGTACTTCCTTTTCAACATTGTTTTATATCAAAATATTGACATTTTATAATTAATCATTTGAATACGTAATATTAAAGAATCAAAATTATGTGCATTTTTTAAATTGCATTTTAAAATTACGTGTTGCCATGTAAACGAGGAAATGTTGTGACTGTTATAATGCAATGATACATACTTAAAAATAAATTTATTCAATTTTGTTTTATATGATTTAAAAAAATTCTTATATTTAAAAAAAGTATTTTTATATTATGTAATATTTAAATAATTTTATTTTAATGCAAATTTAAATGAATTAAGACCAAGCAGTAAAATAAAGATTAATATTTAAACATTATAGTAAATATATTAAATATATTAATATTTAAAATGTTATAGTTTATGCAGTTTACTTCTATGCAATCTTTTCTTATTTAAAAAAAAATTAATGTCTATTGTTGAAAGTGTAGTGATGTATGAATCACAGAAAACTTTTATCGAAAGTTAGGCAACAACTGAAAGATTTTTTTCTAATACTTAAAAAAAAAAAAAAATTAAGTGATGTTTATAATATAATATTTCAGTTCATTTTATTATAGTGTGAATGGAAGTGAACTAAGACCAAACAGAAATTAAATAAAATAAACATTGTAAACATCTAGTAAATTGCTAACACAGTAACAGACAATCATGTATTGAATGTAATTCTTTCACATTTAATTTTGAGCCAAAGCCAAAACTTCTAGCCATGATTGTGACAAATCTGATATCAAAAACTATGGACCTATTGTCATCCCAGCCCAACATGTGTGGCATTTCCACCTGAAAATCCATCTTCACGTCCAGGCCAACACTAGAGCGCTGTTTCATACCTTGAGCGGCTAGACTCGAGCCAGGAGGCAGCAAATGGCCATTTTTAAAACACAAACAGGCTTATGTTTTGGAGTCGCTCGTTTGTTCCGGCAGCTTGACTGTCAGCGCTGTCCGTTCCATCGGTGTGGATCTGTTGAAGCAGCGGTTTGTGTTAGCACCTGATTTATCAGTGTGAGGCGAGATAAGGCCGCTCCATCACTCTGCTGTGTAATCCTTCCAGTGGCAGTGGATGAGGAATTAACCGGATCGCAGCTGTGGGAGCGCTGGCCTGACCACTGCTGCCGGCTCCAGGAACAAGGAACCATTGTGGCTCCTGTCTGTTTCTGCAGTTGTGCCCATTGTGATGGACAGTCAGAGTCGGAAAGACTTCACTGGAAGAGGATTCAGAGATTGAACCGCAACTGATCAGGATCAGAGGGTCAGTTCTGTAACGAAGCACCTCGACACTTGACCCAAGGACTTGTCATGTGCTTACTGCTTAGTCAAATTCAAAAAAATACAATCACTTTTTCATCCGAAAGAGTAGGGCTTTGTTGTCTAAGTTCTCGCAGTAAAATCGTTTTTTCTTTTTTTAGCCATTGTTCTAAATTCTACTTTTGTCCTCATTTGCCATCTACATAAAGAATTTAAGCAAATATAACAATACAATAAAATTATATATTTATTTATTTTTACTTTATTTTACTCTAATTCTTGTACATTTCATTTTACATAAGATATGTTTATGTTGTGTTTTATATAATAAGATATAATAATAAAATTAATCATTTTAATGTAAAATATGTTAAATAATAATGATCATTGTGCAATTTAAAGTCACATGTTGTCACATTTTGGCATCTAAATAAGAAGAGCTAATATAACTATACAATTAAATATGTACTTTTTTATATTTATACATCATTTTATTTTAGATAAAATATTATTTTATGTATAATATATTAAAATGTTATATATTGCATATTGCTATTTTTATATTATTCAGTCATGTTCAAAATGATAATTGTGTATTAATTTATTTTTGTATAACTATTCAACCACATTTTGAAAGAAGCATATTGAGTGCTGCGTCGTTCTTGGTCAGCGTTAAGCTGAACAGACTCTTCTTCTAGAAGATCGTTCTCTCTCGTGCTCTGCAAACTGTCTGGAGACGTGTTGGTGGACCAGAGTGAGATGGATTAGACTCGTGGGCAAATCTCTCATCTGAAACTGTGTGTGTGTGTGTGTGTGTGTGTTAATGTTAACGTGAATGTAGCTCCCTAAACTGTGGCCGGTTTCCAGGGTTTGACTCGAACCCCTCTGGGAGTGAAGTATCCATCATGCAATGCTGCGATCTCTGCACACTGCTGACGGCACCTCTCTGTGATTGGCCCACAAACATTGTTATGTTTCCTTTGTGTATACGCTAAAGTCAAAAATCAACTGCAAGCTAGCTTATTCATTGTTAGGGCTGACACGTGCTGATGGAAACTCAGTTACCGGTTACTCCATTAACATTCAACAGCTCTGTACGTTGCAGGATCTTTTCAATTGCTGGGTTTTGTCACTTTACAATAATAGTATTTACTGCATTTGAAATCATGAATTAACAACAAAGACCTGTTAACTATTACATATACACTTAAAGTTGTATAAACTAATATTCATTAATGCAATATGAACGATTTTTAAATCATTTATGTGAACTCAGTGAATGAGTCTGTTTTTGATCAAATCATTTGAGTGAGAGAGTCACTTGATTAGTTGATAAATAAGTCTTTGTTTTTGAACAAATCAGTGAGTGAATGATTCACTGATTCGCTCATAGAGTCGATTGATTCATTAATAAATGAATCAGTGTTTTTGAACAAATCAATAAGTGAATGATTCACTGATTCACTCATAGAGTGGCTTGATTCATTAATAAATGAATCAGTGTTTTTGAACAAATCAATAATGATTACTTCGCTCATAGAGTCGCTTGATTCATTAATAAATGAATCAGTGTTTTTTGAACAAATCAATAAGTGAATGATTCACTGATTCGCTCATAGAGTCGCTTGGTTCATTAATAAATGAATCAGTGTTTTTGAACAAATCAATAAGTGAATGATTCACTGATTCGCTCATAGAGTCGCTTGATTCATTAATAAATGAATCAGTGTTTTTGAACAAATCAATAAGTGAATGATTCACTGAATCGCTCATTGAGTCGCTTGATTCATTAATAAATGAATCAGTGTTTTTGAACAAATCAATGAGTGAATGATTCAGTGATTCGAAAACTTGAGTGTCAGAAGTCATTTTTGTTCATTATAAATGAAACATTCTGAATAAATATAAAATTCCATTACCTTTAATCTAGATGAATAAATGTTGTACAGATCAGTGTTAGCTCATGATATCTGATGCATCAGTTTTGAATTTGCACAAACAATGCACGTTCTATTTAATGCGTCATTTGAAAAATAAAATAATATGGCAAATATAATAAAAGACAACTTGATTTCATGCCAAAAATCAAACAGTTTTAAGCTTCTCATGGTTCTGTTGAGCTAATGAATGTGTTTATGGTCATCAAATGAGCTATGACACAATAGCGTTGCTAGGTGATCCTCAGACAAATAGACTGTCAGAACAAGCCTGAGTTCGCTAATGGAATCTGAACCTGGACTCGAAGCGCTCTTAAGACAGGACCAGAGACCAACACAATGAAATTAGAGGTTAAGGTTACTCCGTCAGAGTTACATTTATCTCAAATGTGTCAGTAATCACAGAGGACTGAAAGCACCGTGAGCTCTTAAATTAATCCAAATTGCAGCACATCATCTAATGTTCCAGAAAGCAGGCAGATGCCTTTATCCCCAGAGCACAATTATGAGCTAAATGTGCCGTAATGTGCCTCAAGGTTTTCTTAAGCTAGTATTAAAAATGTTTTTGTAGGATGTTTACCTGCTTTCAGTCTATAGCGCTGTTTGAGATGTAACAGAGGATTTAATGTACTGATTAAGAGGGAACGGGATTCTTCCCTTGTATATATGTTGAGTTTTTTTAATTATTTTTTTTTACTTGTAAAACCAGATCTAGTTGTTAAAAAAGTGTGAATTTATAATGATAATGCATTGGGTGGTGCAACAACCAATGTAAATTTAGTAACAAAGATCAAAATACATTAGAATCATCATTGTGGAAGTAACAGTAAACAGTTTGCACTCTTTTTTTTACCCCAAAGACCTGTTATGCTGAGGTCTTTCTTACACAATAAGGAGACTGCGAGGCATTGAAAAGCATTGCGACTGTAACTCTCTTGGTTTTTGTGTGGTCCTGCAGCTTTCAGTGAGCCACTTCCCAAGCCAAGTGTTATCCATCAGCCAGAGAGTTTTGGTCTCTCAATCTTCTCGTTTCGTACTCCCTGACCTCTCACCTCAACACCTTTGACCCTCCCATCTCTGTTGATCAACTATATACAATCTGACAAGCCTAAAAGGGGGTGCGCTCCTCACTTTTATACTGTTTGCAGCACTTTGACAGGGGAGTGTGAGAGACACTGAAGGATTTAGGGTAATTGTTCCCCCATCCACATGGGACTCCCTAATTTAGTCCTGGGTGACCTTTGACTCGCCAGCTAAGTCTGTTTTCTGTCCTTTGGCTTGACTGAAACGGGGCTGAGGAGGGTGTGGAGTTCATGTTTATTTATGTAGCGTGTCCACAGGTTTGTGTGTGTCCCAGACATGGATTATCGATCAGGAGGATCGGGTCTGGTGGAATTCTTCTCCTCGGAGGGTGTAGTGAAGAATGTGTGAATGTTATTTAGGGGTGTAAAGTCGTGCCTGTGTGGGAGATGTCCGGCCTGATTAGTGTTCACTTAGCCCACTGCTCTTTATATATGTCAGAGGAATGTGTTTCAGTGTGTGTACCGATTCCCAGGCGACGTCATGTTTGTTACATAGTGTTCGGTGGTCTTAATTGCTGTGTAAAGTAATTAACATTTGTGCCGATGACCCCAATTAAGAGTTCTAACTGTCTCAAGGAATGGCGGATGATTCCGATATTACAGCAATTCCAGTCTCTTTCGGCTTCTTATCGTTTTCCCAGGCAGCGTTTGGGCTCAATGCAGGTCAGAGGTCAGACGGATTCATCTGAAAGCCATGGCATTGTTAACCAAATTCTAATTAATCTCTCTTTTCTATTGCTAAGCAGAAAACACTCCCAGACCACAGAGCAGCATGGGATATCTACATTTGAGTGTTGAATTTGTTATTCTGGTTCTGGGTGGATGACGTGGTTTTTCTGTTTTGCGATAAATGAGACAAATACAAATGTTATTTTATTTTATTAAATGAGTAATTTAAATCTGATGATTAAAATAATTTTTCTTACATTTATAAAATCTATATATTTTTTTACTTAAAATTAGTATTCAAATATGCTTCATAAGTAGTATATGATTATGTTTTTCCTTATGCATTGCCTGCTGTTTTGACTGTCTGGTGTAGAATTCCATAACGTAAGTTTTTGTAAAAAAATAAATAAAAATAATATATATATATATATATATATATATATATATATATATATATATATATATATATATATATATGTATGTGTATGTGTGTGTATATATATATATATATATATATATATATATATATATGTGTGTGTGTGTGTGTGTGTGTGTATGTAATTTTAAAACAATTTAAAATATAACATATATTATTGTTTATATGGATAGCACAATCAACATAATTAGTAAATGTTTCATAATTTTTTATTGAGCATCATCAGTGTTGGTGCATCAAGTTGGTGCATATAAACATACTCAATGTGCACAGTTTGTATTCAGAACTGGAGAAAAAGAAAGAAAAAAAAAGAAATATAAACCAGGTTTTCTTGTATATTCTTACAATGAGCTGATTTTTGGAACATGACTGTTTTAATCACAAGACGGACTGCACAAAACACATGTCTCTCAGATTGTGTCAAACTCATTTCATTCCCAGCTGCTTTTGTGGGCTCCGGTGATAGCTTGTTGTTTTCTTCGTCAAATAATGACTGTGGACATACAATTTGCTCTTTGTGTGTTTGTGTGTATGAGATTCTCGACAATGCTTGGCAATTTAGGTGAAGTGGAAATCACCTAGCCTTTCAGACAACTCACACACACACACACACACATAAACGTGCTGAGTGGGAAGGTAGGGGAAAGAATTGAGAAGTAATCTTCAGCAGGACTAGGATGAGAAGAAGCCCTGCTGATGAGGCCTGTGAGTATTGTTCTCCAGCAGCCATTCATTTCTAATCATCCTCGTGCAGTGGTGTCTTATCTCTCTTTATTTCCACGTCCTGTTGCTTCGAACACCTTGTTTCACACTGTTTTGATTCAGACTCTTTTATTGTGACGCCTGCCTGTACAATGGCCTTGGGAAAGTAAGGCAAAATTAAGAAAAGATGCAAGTGTGTTTGTGTGTGCATTAGGACTAATAAAAAAATTGCAAAGATGCTTTGAGAACAAACAGTCCGAAGCAGGAGGAAGGCTTTGTTTAATTGATGGCAGGCATTGCTTTAGTTGAAACGAGGATGTTTGTCTAAAGTTATTTTTGCCCCGTTTGTCCCTTCTATCATTGCACGGCTGAAACTAATACGGCAAGCCCACACACAGTTCTCAAAACAGCACCGCTACATCCTTCATTAACATAAACAGCGAGCAGACAGTTGACATTTCCAGCAAATGGGAGCCCATCCTGCTCTATCTCACACTCTTTCTATCTCTTCCTGTCTGTCTCTCCTGCCAGGTTTTACACACATGTCCCAGAGATGAGGGGCTGTTGACTCGCTCAAGTAACAGATTTATGTGGTGTTTAAGTTTGGCAGAGTCGACACCTTTCGTTTTGACAGGAGCCAGCGGTGAGCTGTGAACGAGGTTTACACATGGCACTCCGTTTACTGACTGATCTTCAGATAGAGCCCTTTCTGCCCAACATCATGTCAAATTCCATTGGAATTCCATGAAAATTCCTTTGAAATTCCATTAGATAAAATAATAGGTAGATTAATATGAACTGGCATAAAATTACCAGTTTAAATCACTTAAACCTTAAATGTGACCCTGGAGCAGTCTTAAGTCACTGGGGTTTATTTGTAGCCAAAGCCAACTATACATTGTATGGGTCAAAATTATTGTTTTTCTTTTATGCCAAAAATCATTAGGATATTAAGTAATAATAATGTTCCATAAAGATATTTTGTAAATTTCCTACCATAAATATATCAAAACGAAAAAAAATTTATTATTAATGTGCATTGCTAAGAACTTCATTTGGAAAACTTTAAAGGTGATTTTCTAAATATTTAGATTTTTTTTTTGCACCCTCAGATTCCAGATTTTCAAATAGTTGTATCTAGATTATGTATAAACCCTTATGACTGGTTTTGTGGTCTTGGTTTTAATATGTTTATGCCAGTTAATTTGCTCTACATGCATCTCATCAGCCGTGTGCCACTATTAGCGGTAGCATTATCCTTGTAAAATGAGTTAACACAATCTTTAAAAAACAAAGCTTGTTCATTTTAACTTCAATTTTAGTAAATATTTTATTTAATTTTAAGACTTGGACAACCAAATGTTTATGTTCACAAAAAATCTATAAATTCATAATAATAATAAATAAATAAATTTAGCCTTTAGTTTTGTTTACTTCAGTGTTTTATTTGAATTTGTTTTGTTTTTTTAGTTGTTTTGTTTTGTTTTGTGAAATAGACCAGTCCAATTATTACCACCTGCCAGAAATAAAAAATAATAATAGTAAAAATAAAATAGGTATCATAAAGTAGTTAGTTCCTAACAGTAGTGTCCTACTGGCTGGATTCTTTGGCTAAAAGTCGCCCATCCCCGTTCGGTTTCTTCTCTCCCCGTGCTCATGTTAGCATCCACACCTGCCAAATGTCTCTCGTGGTCCAGATGCACCTCCTTCATCATGCCAAGATTTAGAAGGCTTCATGTGGCATTAGACTGGACCTCTAATGGTTTAACGAGCAGGCTATTAATAAAACCCCATTAACAAATGCACAAATGGCTCACGGAAGAGTCTGAACTCAACAGGGACAGTTATGTGATCTCTTATAGAAATCGGTGCTGAAAGGTAGGCGCGGTGATGTATTGCAACCATAGATATTTGGAGCGCCCGCACGTCCTCGGCCCGTGTTTACCTATGTAGAAAATAAACCCTCTTTTAAGAGTGACCCCGTCACCACATGTGCCTGCAACGGCTCCTTTCAAAGCCGTTTAACAGTGACTGATGTCCATGCAGTGCATATGTACAGTTTTCTGATATGTGAAGCATTTGCTTTAACACTTTGTCATCCCAAGTGACATCTTCGCCCGAGAAGCATGCCGATTTCTACCCGGGAAATCAAAAACGCTACCTGAGCGCCAGTACGAAGGAATAATTCAAAGGGTGAAATGAGAATTCCGGTGACAGTAATTTACTGCTGCTGCTATTCTCATCTCGTATGATTAGTCCCAGAGTTTCTATAAACAAATCCTCTATGTCTACACGTATCAATTATTTCTTGTTCTCCCTGGGTTTTGGGTTGTTGTGCATGTGACCTAGTTGGAGCGGTTTGGCTTGATAATTTCAGCCCGTTTGTTGCCCGGGGATCCGGTGGCCTCCTGTGGGGATCAGCAGACATGGAGTCATGGCCCAGATCCTGGTCTTTAAGGCCAGAGAGAGAGAAATATGGCATCTGTCATTAGTGTTTCTAGCTAAGGACACAACACAGCCGCTGAGGCGCTCTGACAGACACAGAACAGCTGTGAATGTCATCACAACAGTGCTTGTGTCTTTCCGTGTGTTTGAATCTGCCCTCAGTATTGGCTACGCTGGTACACTGGGGCACTCTTGTCTTGTTAGAGGGCCGTTGAAGGGTGTTATGTCAAATAAAGTCTGTACACACAAGTGGCCACAGTGCTAGCAAGTTGAACTAAACCAGGAAGATGCAGTCTGGTTGTGTGTAAGTGCTGTTTAAAGCTCCAACGGTTTGTAAACATGGTATCCATAGTTTCTGCTAACAGTGAAACAGTGGGAACTCGGTACTCATTACTGTTGAGACAACTGTTGAGCAATTAGAAGTGACTGTCTGGAGGAGATCTGTGAGAGGAAGCTGTGGTAACATGGTCTCTACTGCGTGGTCCTGTATTATGAATACAGGAAAATTGTGAAATAATATTACAATTTAAAAGAATAGTTTTTATTTGATTATCAGAAAATCATTTTAATATGCTGATTTGCTGCTCAAGAAACATTTCTTATTATTTATAATGTTGAAAAAAGTTGTGCTGCGCAATCGTGTCGTGCATTTATTTTAAATACATGCATTCATTTTTTATATCATTAAAAAAATGATCTTTTTTTAACTTGTTTTCGTTATACTATCCAAAAATCCTTAAAGCAATTTAGATTTAAGAGGCAACATTGCATAAGACTTGGTGTCGAAAACTTCATAAAATATATCTTGAATACAAAAATAATATTGTCATACTGCTCTGGCAGATTTATTTTCATTTTTTCAAACAAATGCGGACAAAATACACTCACATTAAAGATGCATTCTTAAGAGTTTAAATATCTTTTTATATTTATATATATTTTTATATAAATATATATTTATATCTTTTTTAAATATATTTTTAACGAAAAAACATAAAAAAATGATGGTATATTTGATGTAGTGTTCACCCTTTTTACATTTTACAAAGATCTTCCAGAAGTCGGAAAACACTAAATGCCGTCATGTAGCCCTTGCTCCTGGGAAATGTCTCGGAATAGAATGGCAAGATTCGATTTTTTTGGTTGTTGTTGTTTTTTTGCTTTTTTTTGACACAGAGCCACAGGCATTTAGCAGTCCAAATCAGGCCGAATCCCCATGTGACGTTTGGCATCTCTTCTGTTAAAGAGCTCTAAAGAAAAACAAGCAGAAATTTACAGAGCAGCGACAACTGTGAAATCACGCGAGATGCGGTGAGACTGGTGGATCGGCGGCCGTCTTCGCTGTTCGAAATCCCTCAAACGTTTGTTTCCCATCCGTTCCTTGAGCTTGCATAAGACCCGAGTCCTGTCATCCTCCCTTCCCCGTCTCTAAATCACAACTCCCACAATCCCGTTCTCTCCTCTAGCCTTTATTGAATGCTCTCCGTACTCTATTTCCTCCCATCCTCCCCTTAAAATTCCTAAGCCCTTGGCTTCCAGCAGACCCCTTTGGCTCCAGCTGTGTTTTGCTGATTTCTAATTGATGACTATGGGGCTCTTGTTTTGTCCTGTCATCGGCCGGGGCTCTTTCAGAACAAGTCCTCTCATCGCTAAAGTGTTTTTGCTCTGGGTCTCCCCGCCTCCCATTCCCGGACCACAATGCCCCTGCCATTACCCCTTTGCTACGCATGTCAGCCCTCTGCTAGCTTTATTTAGGATCCGCTGCCCTCCTCTAAGTCCCAGAACCAGTGGAGGACAAGTGTATAAAGAGCAGAGAGACTATTCATCCCACCTCTCAGGAAGATGGAAGAGAAAAAGACGGCGAGAAGAAAAGTGGGCTTTCGTAAGACAATCGCTCGCAAGCTGGCTGACATTTCTGACTTTTTTAAGATGTATAAACCGCTGCGAGTTCATCAGGGTTTTGTGTATGCACTCGTTCAGTGCCAGTCCGAACACAACAAGGTTCCTTCTGTTGGTCGGTGTTCTCCGCCGCTGGACGACTGCCCCGAACACATTAACAAACAGCTAAATACAGCTGGATAATGCTCTTCTATTGTGCCTGACAGTAAAAAGTGCCCAGTTCTTGCCAGGTCTTCGCTCCGTTTGGCCCTAGAGCTGCCATTACTTAACTGCAGTAAACTGGTGCTTGAGGAATGAATGATTAGCTTGGGATATTGAGGGCTGCTTTAGTCTTTTGGCTCTTGGAGATCTGAACACACTGTTTTTCTGTGATAAAGTCTAAGAATGAGTCATTCAGGAGCTCAGTTGTTCACCGTAAGGTCAGTAAAGTGATCCCTTAAATGGACATGTTTGTCACATTTTCCAGTTATTTGATAATATGCGAGTCTTGAAGAGAAGGTTCACTGATTTCACAAATAACTGTGCTTTTGATATCAAGATTTTCTTTTTGTTGGCATTTGCCAAAGTAAGCATTGCTAATATTTAAAGCTCAACAAACCCCGAGTATTAAACTTTGGCATGTAACGCTAAGCCTTTTCCGCTACAGATATTAATATTATCTCAAATCATGTGGCTTGTTGGGGAGAGGTGTGCTGTTGCTGTTTTGAGGGATCTGACTCATGATTTCTGTTTGGCAGACAATGAAACATACATAAAAATCTCACAGACTAGAGGAACTTGAGACCAGAGTATTGTAAACATTTGGGTTTGGGTACTTTTGCCTTCAGCCAGTAAGCAACCACATAGCAATATACTAGAAACCGCTTGGAACACCTTAGCAACCACATAACAACACCCTGGCAACCACCCAGAACACCCAGGCAGAGAGTTCTGCATGTAAAAGGATGTTTTTATAAATATTTTCTACATTTTTTATAACTTTTGTATTTGTATTTTTTGAAACAATGAATTTAATTCATTTTACATAATTCTAAAAAGTTTTATTTATTTGTCTATTTATTTAAGTGCTGTCAAACGATTAATTGCGATTAATCACATGCAAAATAAGTGTTTGTTAACATATATGCATGTGTATATTTATTATGTATATATAAACACACACGCATACATGTATATATTTCAGAAAAATATGTTATGTTTGAATATATTTATTTATAATATAAATTATATGAATATAAATATTCTCAAAATATATACTGTGTGTGTGTATATTTGTACATACATAATAAATATAGACAGAACACACACACATTATGCAAACAAAAACTTTTTTTTGTATGTGATTAATCGCGATTAATTGTTTGACAGCACTAATTTATTTATTTATCTTAAGGCTACATATAACTCCAGGTAGGGCTTGTTTGTTTATTTATTTATTTGCTTTTTAAAAGTTTTACTTGTAGATCAATCATGATTTATGTGTCTGAATTTTTTTGTACATGCAAATATGTGTACACAAAGTAAAAGAAGACGCAGTTTGTACAAATGCACAAACTTAAAAAAGTACTTAAAAAAGAAAAGTAAAAATCTCACACAGCTGAAAAAAAGTGTCCTTAATGACTATAATCATTCCCTCATTGGAGGATTGTCATAGTTCTATTAACACTGCACTCGCTGACCGTGGATCTCACACGCCACAGGCCAGCAGCTTTCTCTTTATTACAGCGGTGACTGACACTTTGATTTATCTTCCTCAGGAGCGTGGCTCCTCTGTATACATGCCCTGTGTTCTCTTAATCTCTTCTGTCCTTTGATTGTGACGGTCCGGAAGATGCAGCGAGTGAGATACGGAGGGAGCGGTCATTTCTCCCGTGGTCCCCGCTGTTCCACTATCCTGCGTCTGGAGCTCAGAACTGGAAGAGTTCGTCATGGACTGATTCAAGGTCTGCCAACACAAACCCAGGGGGCCTGAAACAGCACTGTGTGCAGCACATACCCCGGCAATCTCCATCACGCGCACACACACAGGGATCTAACACCTGCAGAAGCTCTGTTGTGTACACATACACACAAAAGCCAGGGCCAGAAAAATAGCCCTATAGAAAGGCTCATCAGAGGCCCTTGCTGAGTGCCCGGTTAGCCGGCTTTACCTTCCCACTGTAATGTTTTCCATATAAAAGCATGCAGGAGGAAGGGGGGCGATGTGTGCCTGTGCTCAGGGTCTCATAGCAAAGCATGAGGTGTAGTCCCCTCATTAAGGACAGTCGGTGCTCGGGCTGGCAGAGTGACAGAGAACATGGACATACATGCACACGCCTGCACCATCCGTCACAGATGCAGGTTGCTGGTGTCTCTTGCATGTCGTCATGCTGGGCATTTCTGGATAATAACATCCGTGCGCAGATGTGTTTCGGGGTGCTATCCCTCAAGCAGGTGCTGTCAAATAAAGAAATTTCGTTTTGAAAAATAGACGTGCCGCCCCCAATCCCTGAAATTCGCTGGCAAGGTATTCAACGCATTTAATTCCACTTTTGCCATCCGTCTTTTGTTTCTTCCTGCCAATCATTCCTTAACACACCGAGATCTTTTACAAGACTCTGATGGACAATATTAGTAGCTCGCTCTTCTAGCTTACAGGATTATAAAGACAGTAGAGTGCTCATGTAAAAGTGATTCATTGACTACATAGGAGAAGAAATATGATCATGAAGTGGAGCATCCAAGCTTTTAACATCTCAGTTATCAACTTCCTTTTTATTCTGCAGCAAAGTGAAGGTCTCTTCTGCAGTTCTGTTGCATTTGATGCTGTTCAGATCTTGCGCCAGTTTGCCAGTTGTAGCTTTGTTTGTTGCGACAATGCAGGGCTGTTTTTCTAACCTAATTATTATTATTAGTAGTAATAGTAAAATATATTTTCATTTTATTACTGTATTTATTATTTATTATTTAAAAATATTTTTACTTTTTATCTATTTATTAAAAAATATATATTATTGTATTTATTATTTTTTTTATACTTTTTATATTATTATTATTATTATTATTATTATTATTATTTCATTATTATTATGGCCAATAATAATAATAATAATAATAATAATTATTATTATTATTATTATTATTATTATTATTATTATTATTATTATTATTATTGTTTTAGTCATTATTGGTTATTATTGTCATAATAAGATTTTATATTCATAGTTTTATCTAACCTAATTATTATTAGTAGTAGTGGTAGTAAAATATATTTTCATTTTATTACTGTATTTATTATTTTTTATTGAAAAATATTTTTACTTTTTATCTATTTATTTAAAAAAATATTATTGCATATATTATTTATTAAAATATTTTTTATATTATTATTATTATTGTTGTTGTTGTTGTTGTTACATTTTTATACTTAAATTTGACTTTACTCATGCTTATATTTACTTGTATCCTTTTTACTCTTATTTTTTTTGAAACGTGGTTTTTATTATTAATATTATTATTATTATTATCATTATCATTGTTTTAGTCATTATTGGTTATTATTGTCATAATAAGATTATATTTGTATTTTTGTATATACATGTAATAAAGAAATGATGAATAATATTGTTTATTACAAAAGTTGAACGAAAACATTATGTAGCTGTACCAGTTACAGGAGAAAAAAAGACTATAGTTGTCACTCTTTTTCTTGTACAACACAGCAACTGTTTAGTTGCAGATTTATTCATAGGCATAACGTAACGTCTCTTCCGCATTTCTGTTCCGTTTGATGTTGTTTAGCTCCGTATCGTGTGCCTGTTTGGCAGTTGCAGCTTTGTGTACGTTAGGACCGGCAGATGGTTTGGGCTTTGAGTTTTGCAGCCCTGTTTTTGGCCTCCACATCTGACCAGACTGAGCGACTCGGGTCACTTTGTAGGAGTTTTTTGCGGACAGCTGCGCTCTGGATTTGGATTTAATGGCAGGCAGATGCTAAGTGATTCTTTGCAGGGTTATTGGCTGGTGCGTGTGTCTTTTTAGAAGCATCCTGAGAATAATTAAGGCTCGAAACATGTGCAATGCGGAGGTATTTCAAGGGAAAGGAACGTGGCAGATTTTGGGGTGTACGCGTGGGCGTCTGGTTTGCGGACATGGACTTGCCTTTGTAGCTTGATTGCGCCCTCTTTAAATGCAAAACACGTTACGCTTCTTTCTTGAAAGTTCGCTGACATGTGGTAATATCAACCCCCCACCCCCTTTGCTTTTTAGGTCCCGTCTTCGCTTAGTGCATCTCGTCGCGTGGCATTTTGATCTAAACACACGAGCGAATCAAGGCGAGAGAAACCAGGCGTCAAATTGAGTGAGCGAATTCGACTGCGGTCTGCCAGGCTGATCCAGTGTTATTAGTTGTCTGTCTCAGAGATGGGTAATGGGGGCTGACACTCTTTGAACGCACTCAGCACGCAGAGGACCCCCGGGAGCCGAAGGGGAGCTCGTGGATCTCATCAGGGCTAGAAAATGGTGTGGCGCTTTGTTAAAGATAGACTGGGAGTCTGTTTCGACTCCTCTATTAAATTGAAGGTTTCAGGCTTGCCGGGAGAGCGAGAGAGAGGAGTCGATAACCTCTCCCTTCTGCCGTTTGATGGACAGCGCAAGAGCGAACGAGTGGGGGGCGAGAACGAGGCACGCTCTGAATCCCAATTTCATTACACCGAGATAAAAAGAATATTAGATGAGAGATAGAAAAGATAAGATGGGGAGCAAAAGAGATGAAGGCTTTTTTCTCGACGGATCGAAGGAGAGCGAGAACCGTCAGTACACAGGGCTGTAGTTCTTGTTTTAAGAGGTTGGAGTACCCAGCGCGTCGTGTCTCTCAAGGGCCTTGCTGAGTGAGTTATGAGTCCGTCCTGTGTGTGTTGGCAAATGGAGACGGGGGCCTGAATCCAAACAGAACACACAACCTTGACCAGAGCTAAACCGAGAGCCTTCAGAGGCGTGAGCCAAAACATGTGGCAACACAGGCTGAGCCCGCGAACCAGTAAAAATATCCAGCCCACAAACAAGCATTGTGTTCAGAGATAATAAGAAGTGTCCGCAGTCTGGAGTAATAAGAGAGCGCGGGACAAATTGGTAGGGAAGCTCAGAATGTGGCTTTTTCTGGTTCCGAATAAAATCAGTATGTGGGATATAAACCCGGTTTAGTCATTTGCATACATTGCGGGCTCACCATATGGATTTAAACTCAACATGATGGCTCTCTTTAGTAAGACGCAGACAGATATTTGTATTTTTTTTTACAAATGTTTACATTTTTATATGTTGTACTTTTCTAATATGGGAAAATAGTATGTAATAATATTTATAACAATAATAATATTGTTTATTTATTTATTTAACCATTTGAGACCAGTTTGTCTTCATAACCTTTTGATCTTCAAATATAGATTTAAATACGTTCAAAAACTATCTTTACATTCATATTTACAAAATTAAATTAACACTTTTTCATTTAGGCTACTTAATTTTACTTAATCATTCATGAGTATAAATATCTGGAAATGATGGTTTTTTTTTTTTATAAAACTTTTTCCAGTATGTAACCATAGGCTTTCTGTATTTAAATGTAACATTTATCATTATGAATTGTTTTTGTTTGGCATATTCATAGTTCTCTAAAAGTTCTATAATATATAAGTAATATATTATTTATATAATAATACTGAAATAATAATATAAAAATGTTATCATCGATCCATCTTATTTTTCAACATCCCTTGAATAATAATAATAATAATAATAATAGTAATAATAATGATAATAATAATAATAATGTTGTCATCAATTGATTTTATTTTTCAACATCCCTTATAATAATAAGAATAATAATAATAATAATATGTTGTCATCAATTCATTTTATTTTTCAACATCCCTTATAATAATAATAATAATAATAATATGTTGTCATCAGTTCATTTTATTTTTCAACATCCCTTTAATAATAATAATAATAATAATAATAATAATAATAATAATATGTTGTCATTCATTTTATTTTTCAACATCTCTTATATAATAATAATAATAATAATAATAATAATAATAATAATAACAACAACAACTGCAACAACAATAATAATAATAATAATATATTGTCATCAATTCATCTTATTTTTCAACTTCCCTTTCCAACCATCTACTTTCATTCTTGGCATGTTACACCCACTTTTCCTGATCCAATTTAATTCCAGATGGATAAAATCAAGTCCTGTTGTAATAGTTTTCTCATTGAATATCCTGTTTCGCTCAGATATGTCAATCTACTCCAGTCAAATGGCGTTTGCAAACGGCAGTGTTGACTTTAATTACGTTATCCACCTGTATAACAGTTTCATTTTCATTTCAGGGTGTTTGGGTATTTTCATTGTGTGAAGCACACATTTATTTTGCCAAAATGTTTTGGCAGCCTGGCATAAGACCTTCCTGCTCAATACTCACACAAACAAGAACTCTTTCACACTGCACATTTCCATTTGAAAATGAAGACAAAACACGTTAGCGCTCTCTCTCCCGCTCTCTCTTCATAGACGGCGAGATTTCGTTTGTTTGTGAGCAAATGCCAGCTACTGCAGAAAATCACATGAAACTCTAGACTCTAACTGCACACCATTATTTGTTTTCTTTCTGCCAAGATCCCCTTAATATTTCAGCTCCGTGACTTTATTTGTTTTGAATCTGCAAACATTTTGATTTGAGGAGAAATAGAAGCTGAAAGCATCTGGTTTCTAATATCTTTGGTAAATAATAATCTTTTGCAATTTATTGCCAGTCATTATTGAGTCATTTTCAGTATATGAGTCTATGGCATGCTTGCCACTGTTATTTATCCACCATGAATTGGATTTTATTAAGTAATGTCATCTTTATGATGAATTGCTTTGGGATAATTAACGAATGCTGGCTTCAGAGTTTCCTTGTAGCTGTCATCTATTATTTATGATTTCAGTAATCATAGTATGTCACAAAATCAACAAGCACCTTAATAATCCTGCACGTTCGTCTTTGTTCTTTTCATCGCTCTTTCATTAGCAGTACTTTCTGAGCAAGTTGGAAAAAAGTAGGGAAAAGTTCTGATGAGTAGAGATGAACTCGTTTTTTTTTTTCACATGGCCTCAGGGTTTTAGTCCGGCCTCATTGTTGCTTCGCCAGCGCTTTTGCCGAATCTTTGCTAGTTGCGTGCAAAAAAAACAAAAAAACAAAAAAAACTTAGTCTGATTCACTCACAAATGACTCCTCTGAACTGGTTCATTTATTGAATCGTTTATGGACTCACATTCTGCAGGAACTCTGACCTCGGCTCACCTTTCTGATATCCCTCCATCCTTTTCGTTTCCATCATCTCTTTTGTTAGAGAGGTAAGAGCGAGGTCACGGCTTGAAGCAAACGAAACGCTCCTTGTTTGTGAACAAGCCCTGTTTACCTTGATTATAGTGACTTTAATCATTCAGTCTGACGAAATCCTGCACTGCTGGCTGAGGCCAGATCATTTGTTTTGAGTCTTTGGCTTAAAGAGGAATCGATAAGGTTCTTCGGACTAAAGGTTAGGCGTGCTAACAGAGGGCTGATGAATGGCGCTCTCTGCTAATAGCTGAGGAAATACCCTTTCAGCGCGTGTCAGGACATGAGTGATTAGCCTACATCTAAGCTAGCGCAAAGATAAACCCGTTGGAACGGTCTCGCCCTCAGCTTGACACTCTGACTGAATAAGAGGCTTTGGGATCGTGATATTGCGCTCCGGCCCCTTCTCCTCATCTGTTTGCTCTCATTTGAGCCGTATCTCATTTCTTTAGCGTCTGCGCGCCTCTGTCAGAAGATGCTATCAGTGCGCTCGGACTCTCCGGGTAGTCCGTCTCTCCTAGAATGTGCTGATAATGAGTGGCTTTACATTTCTCATAGGGTTTCAGAGCTGGTCAGAGATGCATGCAAGGTCTTCTTCAACACCTGTCCTTATAGCAAACGTAATGTTTTTTTTTTTCACAACTTATTTTGTGAAGACTCTTTCTGAGAGGTTGAGATATGACTTGTATGTACATGTTAGTGTGTAGGAAGTGCAGGCAAATAATGCCACTTAAATTTTTAATATTAATTTATTTATAGATGGGCAGTTTATACCGTACCAGGAGATGAGATTTAACTGTGCACTTTTAGATTTATATTTACTTTTTTTTTTTCTATGCAAAGAAATAGGCAATATGTAATAATGTAAACATATATATTTAATAAAATTGTTCATTATTATTATTATTATTATTATTATTATTATATATATAAACTATTATTATTTTTTATATAAATATGTATTTGAGTAATAAAAATAATAATTATTATTATTATCATTATCATATTTTATTTGATCATTTTTAACAATTTATTAAATTGTTTTAATAAAACATTTAATATAGTTTTACTAATATATTATTTAGTATGGTTTTACTAAATATATAATTTAATTATTTATATATATATATATATATATACAGTATTGTTCAAAATAATAGCAGTACAATGTGACTAACCAGAATAATCAAGGTTTTTCGTATATTTTTTTATTGATACGTGGCAAACAAGTTACCAGTAGGTTCAGTAGATTCTCAGAAAACAAATGAGACCCAGCATTCATGATATGCACGCTCTTAAGGCTGTGCAATTGGGCAATTAGTTGAATTAGTTGAAAGGGGTGTGTTCAAAAAAATAGCAGTGTGGCATTCAATCACTGAGGTCATCAATTTTGTGAAGAAACAGGTGTGAATCAGGTGGCCCCTATTTAAGGATGAAGCCAACACTTGTTGAACATGCATTTGAAAGCTGAGGAAAATGGGTCGTTCAAGACACTGTTCAGAAGAACAGCGTACTTTGATTAAAAAGTTGATTAGAGAGGGGAAAACCTATAAAGAGGTGCAAAAAATGATAGGCTGTTCAGCTAAAATGATCTCCAATGCCTTAAAATGGAGAGCAAAACCAGAGAGACGTGGAAGAAAACGGAAGACAACCATCAAAATGGATAGAAGAATAACCAGAATGGCAAAGGCTCAGCCAATGATCACCTCCAGGATGATCAAAGACAGTCTGGAGTTACCTGTAAGTACTGTGACAGTTAGAAGACGTCTGTGTGAAGCTAATCTATTTTCAAGAATCCCCCGCAAAGTCCCTCTGTTAAAAAAAAGGCATGTGCAGAAGAGGTTACAATTTGCCAAAGAACACATCAACTGGCCTAAAGAGAAATGGAGGAACATTTTGTGGACTGATGAGAGTAAAATTGTTCTTTTTGGGTCCAAGGGCCACAGGCAGTTTGTGAGACGACCCCCAAACTCTGAATTCAAGCCACAGTACACAGTGAAGACAGTGAAGCATGGAGGTGCAAGCATCATGATATGGGCATGTTTCTCCTACTATGGTGTTGGGCCTATTTATCGCATACCAGGGATCATGGATCAGTTTGCATATGTTAAAATACTTGAAGAGGTCATGTTGCCCTATGCTGAAGAGGACATGCCCTTGAAATGGTTGTTTCAACAAGACAATGACCCAAAACACACTAGTAAACGGGCAAAGTCTTGGTTCCAAACCAACAAAATTAATGTTATGGAGTGGCCAGCCCAATCTCCAGACCTTAATCCAATTGAGAACTTGTGGGGTGATATCAAAAATGCTGTTTCTGAAGCAAAACCAAGAAATGTGAATGAATTGTGGAATGTTGTTAAAGAATCATGGAGTGGAATAACAGCTGAGAGGTGCCACAAGTTGGTTGACTCCATGCCACACAGATGTCAAGCAGTTTTAAAAAACTGTGGTCATACAACTAAATATTAGTTTAGTGATTCACAGGATTGCTAAATCCCAGGAAAAAAAAATGTTTGTACAAAATAGTTTTGAGTTTGTACAGTCAAAGGTAGACACTGCTATTTTTTTGAACACACCCCTTTCAATTAATTGCCCAATTGCACAGCCTTAAGAGCGTGCATATCATGAATGCTGGGTCTTGTTTGTTTTCTGACAATCTACTGAACCTACTGGTAACTTGTTTGCCACGTAGCAATAAAAAATATACTAAAAACCTTGATTATTCTGGTTAGTCACATTGTACTGCTATTATTTTGAACAATACTGTATATATATATATATATATATATATATATATATATATATATATATATATATATATATATAAAACATTTGTATTATTTAATATATTAAAATTTTTATTATGTTTACTTATTTATTTGTATACCCTTAATCAATATTTAATTTCGTAAAATATTAATTAAAAAAGATTCTAGCAAATTTTTGTGAAGGGTGTTTTTTTATTTATTTTTTATTGTTGTTATTGTTATACTTTGCACTTGTTTTATAATTTATGAAAAGCAATCTGAAAGCCTTGCACCAGTGCACTTGATGGAGGACTGACAGATGAACCGAAGCAGTCTGAAGAGATTTGCTGTAGATTTGTTTGAGGAATTTGTTGTTACTTTAACCCTGACTTCTACAAGTCAGTTTCTCTGTGCTTTCCTCCATCTGCCAAAGGTCTGAGCTCAAACAATGACACTGCTGTGAATCGATGTGTCTTCAGGATGCTGAAGAGGAGGCACTGGCTCAACTCAGTGCTCTCTGATTGATTTCCAGGCCTCTCTCCTTCTCTTTATCTCCTCCTCTCTCTTCTCTTGGCCGCTCGAGTCCCGTCCCAGCGGAGCGGCTTATTTTCCTCCCTCGTCTCCTCATTCCTCAGCTATGCTCTGTATTCAAATCACTGAGATTTCTCCTGGGGGCTTCAAACAAGGAATATACTGTTACAGCCGAGGAGAAGGGAGAAAAAGAGCGAGCCGGTGTTACTAGATACCAGTGAAAGCAAATCTATTTGACTTGCCCCTGGGCAACATTCATTTTCCAAAACCACTGGACTGACTACATGGAACGTAGCGGCTCTGAAATCTAACGTTCTGTCTTCCTGATTGGACCGGTTTCTGAGATGAGAGTTTGTGTTTGCTCCTCCAGCATCTCTGAAGAGTTCCTCCGGATGAGCAAAACATATACCGACACCATCCCATAATAGCATTCTGTTTCTCAGCATGTGCTCTTTCATAGCTAATGGAGTGCTTATTTGTGAAATGAGATCACATGTGTTTTTGTTGTTTACTTATTTTATTCATTTTCTGTTTTGATGTTAAACTTAGTTAACATTATACTACTTTTTTGGATGCATTATTTTGTGTCCTTGTTACAGTGTAATTATACATTTAAGTGCTGAATAATATTAATTAACTACATGTACTTACTATAGGGTTAGGATTAGTTTTTGGCTTAGGATTACTTGCATGTAATTATGCATAATTTATTGTTATTATAATAGTGAGTGCATGCAAGTGTAACAAAGTGTTAACATTTTTATTTGTATTTTTAATTAGGTATTTTTTTGTGTAGTTTTTTTTAGTTATTTAATAAATGACAACTTGCTGAAAGTTTTTTTTATTACAAAAAAACATTACCGTCTCCAGCCACGAGAGGGCGCTCTATGCTGCCAGAGATGCTGCTCAGTGCTCCTGTAGTCTACACTGAAAACATAGAGCGCCCTCTCGCGGCTGTAGCCGGTAATGTTTTCTCTTGGTTCTAAATAAATGCGACTTAGTCCAGTGCGACTTATATATGTTTTTTTCCTCGTCATGACGTATTTTTGGACTGATTCGACTTATACTCAGGTGTGACTTATAGTCTGAAAAATACGGTAATGTTTATTTATTTTATAGCAGGGTTTTAATTATTTAATTTTACTCTTTGTTATTATAATAAACTAAAACTAAAACCATAAAAATTACTTTAAAATAAAATACAACTGAAATAAAATAAAATATTAAAAGCTTTTTATTACAACTAGTTATTTAATAATTTAATTTAGTTAAACTGTTTGTACTAAAATAACTAAAATAAAAATTAAGTATCACACACACACACAGACACGTACTGTATGTATACTACTAAAATGACAAAAGAAAAATATTATTATTAACACTTTTATTTAAAATAAGAATAAAAACTAAATGCATAAATAAAAACTAATTCAAAATATTATTAAATTTGATAAAATAATACTCAAAGGTAAAACACTGATTTCAAGAGATGAGATTTTCCTTATGGTGTTATAGTTACTAAAATAACACCGTGTGGCAGATCAAGGCACAGTTTTGAACTGCGGATGCATGTGAGATTGCTCATGTCTTAAAGCGACACAGAAACCTGTGAGAATTTCTTCTGTGAAACATGATAGAGTAGACATTTTGAAAAGAAAGAAAGAAAGTGAGAATGAGCAAATGATGACATATTTTTCATTTTTTGGGTAGACTGTGCCTTTAAAAAAACGTCTTCATTTGTTCTCCCTTTAATCTTGTGCATATATTAATACAATTTCTTTTGTGATTTTTGTCTCCTTTGGGATTGTGCTTGTGGAATAATAGTGAAATTGTGTCTTCATGATGTAATCTAGTGTAGTTTGTTTCAGTCAGGAGCAAACATGACTGAAAACTCTCAGTTCTCCCTCATAAACCTCCTGATAGCAGATGTCGTAAGTTAACATGCCCCTCAGCACTTCAAAGAGTCCTTTACGTGTGTGTGTGTGTGTGTGTGTGATCAAGCAGACAATAAAGGACAGTAAAAACAAGGGCTGTCTGAGATAAACAAAAAAAGAGAGAGTAGACAGAGGATCATAAATGTGCTTTGGTTTACTCAGGTATTGTGGCAGATGAAAAGCTGTTCACTAATGTTGTTTGTGAATGTGTTTGTCCTCGTGTTTGTGCAGGTCAGGTTTAGCCAACATTATGGTGACCAAATGTTTCCCACAAGAGCAGTAAAACCTGAAATCACCTGCACTGTAGAGCAGACCAACAGTCCCCATGAGGAAAACGGGTTAATAAACATACTAAAGAAGTTTATTAATGAAATATAAAAATGCACATTGTTGTGTGATGTTAAGTATCCAAAAAGTATTCGTTAAGTAACAAAATTATTCACAAAACGAGAAAAATCTGGCAAAACTTCCTTTTGGGAAATGCCTGACTGATTCATAAATGAGGTAACAATAAAAATTTATAAAAAAAATTAATAATTATATATATATATATATATATATATATATATATATATATATATATATATATATATATATATATATATATAATATTTGTTTTTACTGTCGCTAGGCAAACGTATGTGTGTGAAAAGAAAGTTACATTCCAGTAAAGGGATCATCATGTCATGTGCTGCTCACCTGCCACACACACACACACACACACACACACACACATGCTCTGCAGGACAGGGGTCTTTCTTAATTAGACTGTGCCGGAGCAATTAAAGTCTCTGTGCTTGACTAGTCTGGTCTGACACATTCTCTTATTTCAGCCCACAAAGACAATCCACAGAGAGAACAAGCTAACATCCCTCAAATGCTCTGTTTCTCCTGAAATAATGAACCTACTCTATCTTCTAACGCTTTAACTATCAGTCCTGCTGAAGTCCTTTCATGAGCGCACTGTGTGTGTGTGTGTGTTCAGAGGAGAGACTCTCTCAGTCCTCTAATCTTTCTCTCTCTGTAATCAGCAGTTTTCTAGGCGCTGACTCCTTCTCCTTCTCCTTCTCCTCATGCTTTAATGGCACATCTTCTTTCTTTTAACCACTATTACGAAGATTTTGATGATTGAAGGATAAAAAAATGAAAAGGATGAGCTGAACTTTGTACTTTTCTGTAGAGAGAACAAGCTATACTTTGTTTCACTGTACAAACATCCAGAACAGTTCCGTTTGTGATCTGTATATAATTTAATTTCCATGTGGAAAACTTGGATGGAATCACGGAATCCGGGCATAAAAACGGAATTCACAGTTTAACATGGAATTCACTGAATTTTTCAAATTTTGAATGAATTAATCAAAAGTAGGTTGTTACACTTAAATCAAATCGTGATATAGACTAGTAGTCGATTTAAATACGGATCCTGCATGTTCTGCATGTCTCTGTTAAAGAATAGTTTCATTTACTACACACATACTGAAGTGCTCGCGCCCATTTCATGATTTTAATTAATTAAAAATGCTTTTTGTTCAATAAAATGTATTTTAACTAATAAAAAGGAGTCAGGAAAAAATTTTATAAAAAAAAAAGATACATTCCAGATACAATTAAACAGAAAAAAATTAATTTGGAAAATAAAATAAACTGAATTTTGGAAAAAATAAAACATATTTTATAGGGCCCTAACACTAGACGTCGATGAATATGCAAGGTATGGAAATTGAATTTCCCCTTATGATAATTTCACAATTGACTTTCAGGGTGAACGGAATGTTTAATTTGTTTGATGTACGTAGACTTATAATCATTTATAGTGTCTAATTCTTTACATGTTTTGCTATTTCTTTTAGAAATGTATTTTCAGGCACTCCTTTATTTTGAATTGCTGAATTACTACAGGTCATTCAGAATCACCCTAAAAGTAATAATAGAAACACCCTTGTATGATCTGTGGAGCACATGGGATCTGAGAGTGCATGGGGGAGGAAACGTATAAAATGCAATATGGAGACTAATTAGAAGCTCTCCGTGAAGACAAGCCCATTTATTTAACTGCCGAAAGGGACTTCTGTGTCCGTGGGGGAAATAGGAAGTCACACGGGAGCAGAAAAGGCCAGAACACCCTTGGTATTTGCGTATGTGTGAAGTACGGAGCTCCGTTTACATCCAACTGGTATAAAACCAATACATCTTCTGTTTTATGTGCAGAGTCCGCCCTACGCAGACTCCCATGATTAAAGAAAACAAAGAGAGATTCCCCTGTTATCCACAATTCCTCCAGCCATCTGACAGGAACAATTAATGTTTGACCTGAATTCCCTTTTGACGGAGAAAGCAAAAATATATATGCAGGATTCTGAGCTGGGATCACAGGTCCCTCTTATTAGCGCTGATGGGACCCGACACCGAATTCTGCCACCGGAATAAGAAATGAGGGGATGGCGGCTGTCTGTGTCAGCGTGGAATTCTGGGAGGGCATACTTTAGTCTTTGATTATGTTGGTGTGATTTTCTCCCTTCCTATCTGAACCTGAAATTCTGAAAGGACCGGGATTCTGCTCTGTTTAACCCTTTCTCTCTTTCTCTCTCTCTCTCTCTCTCTCTCTCTCTCTGTCTCTCTCTCTCTCTCTTTGCAAAATAGAAAGAAAAAAAGAATTATTAGTATTTTATTTTTTCTTCTTCTATTCTGTTAACCTAGGCTAACCTAACCTTCTTTTTTGGCTAATGGGAATGACTACATGACTAAATGATGACAAATCTTTTTTGGGTGAACTGTGCCATTCAATTTTTTTTCCTCCATATTATTTTAAATGAAATAATAATCTAAATAAGAAACTGAAACTGCCAGCAGGTGGCGGTAAATTTATTTAGGCTTTTATTCATGCATTCAATTCATTTCAAACAGCTGATTCATTCAGGAATTCAGTAAATGTTGTGAATGGGCCTTGAATGAATCACTGATTCACCTGATTCTAGGGCTGGGCGATATGGCCTAAAAAGAAAATCTCCGATTTAATTTTTTTTAAATTCGATTTCCGATTTTTTTCCGATTTCCCCCCCTACTTAAGGAAAGCAATAAGTTCAAACAGCAGACAACTTAAAGCAAATTTTGTTTTTATTTAATCAAAAGTAGGGCTGCTCCGATCACGATCGGCCGATCGTTAATGCGCATCTCGTCAGTAAAGCCGGTTCTCTACTTCCATCAGTTGCGTGATTTCACATCGAACAGCTGTTACTACACAGAGCCGTTTGTTAACTGAGAAAATGTGCAAATAAACGCTAAAAATGAAGTGGATTTGCGCATCTTCTCAGTTATGGCTCCTTGTAGTAACAGCTGCTCGATGTGAAATCACGCACCTGAGAGAATTTACCGCTGATTAGAAAACCGGCTTTACTGACGAGATGCGCATTAACGATCGGCCGATCTTGATCGGAGCAGCTCTAATCAAAAGCAAGACAAATGTAACCCCCATTTTCATATTCGGCTGGTGCCTGCTGCTTTTGACTGTGATGGGCTTTAGGCAGCGTGGGGTCTCTTGCTCCACGTCTGTCGCAGCAAACCCATACCAGTTCCAAACAACAGTTGATTTTGTTCCTTTCTTGGGAACAAACTTCCAACTCTCACCGGTAGCCATGTTGTCACTTGCTGTTTCGTGTGTGCTATGATGTTGTTGTTGTCGCTTGCCATACTGCCATGTAAAAAACTAAGGCTACGGAAGCTCCGGGGAGCCAAAAATGCGCCATTACACAAAAACTCGATTTACTTATTTTTAAAATCGCCTGTAACAAAAAATTCGAAAATTCAATCGATTTTTCACCCAGGCCTACCTGATTCGTTCAAAACGTCGATTCATTCAGAAACTAAACTATGCAGTGTTTTTGAGAGATGCACAACATTTCTGCTGTGGCTTTTATTGGTAATATTTTAGTTGGCCAAACTGAGTAAAAACATACAATATTGTGTTTAAAATATATATGAATATTAACTAATTTACTGAACTGTTGTATAAATCACATTTGCACTCGGAACATATAGCACTCGTGTTATATTGCTTATATGATATAAATATGAGACAAAAACTCATATGGGGCATTTTTGCCCCAATATATAGAATTTTAGGGCATAAGTTATATTATGGAGTCATAACTGCATTTATGCCTTGCATCATTTTTGTCAGCAGTCAACTGTATGAAATGTAAAATTACAAATAAGGTCTGGGGGCGGGGCCAGAGTGTTAAATAAAATATTTTGAGTAAATTAATTAACCCATTAAACTGACAGCCCTAATATATATATATATATATATATATATATATATATATATATATATATATATATATATATATAATTTCAAAATATGAATAAATAATATAAAATCATATAAATAATACTAAAATAACAATGTGTCAGAGTGGTGTTAGAACTGTGTGTGTCACATGTGATTTCTTAGATATGGCTGAGCGGTAATGACCTGCCAGGACAAACACACACACACACACACACACACAATAGTCAGTCTATCCACATGACATTCCTTGTTACATTCAGAGAAGAAGTTGTCCAAGCATCCAGGTTTAATTATCCTGGTTTGTCCATGTGAATCTGTGTGTGTGTGTGTGCGTGTGTGTGTCATGTGGGAGCAGGTCGGACCGAGATGTTTTTGGTGTCTTAGGGTAAATTGCTCCACTGATTGACGGCTCTCTTCTCCACCCAGGGGTCATTCCAGGACCCCATCCACTTAGCAGCAGAGTCTGTCACTCCGTTCCCCTGCAATCACAACGTCATGGAAGTCTTCACCCCTCGGAATTCAGATCACACTTGCTGTTATTGATGTGAGGGGTCTGTGTGCGCACTTGTGTGTGTTTTCAGGTCAGGGGTGACAGCTGTTGCTTCAGGTGTCACGCTGGACCCTGGAGGTCATGATGTCATGCCCGAAATGGTGGCCGATGTTATTGGACACACAAGGGTCGAGGGTCATGATGAGGTAGAGGGATATATGTGGAGTTCAGCATCAACTTTGAGTGAACTACTGACGTGTTTCTGCACATGCCTTAAATAAGCTAGACACAAATTATTAGCGTTTCCTTCAGCCAGCAGTCTGATCAGGAGCATGCATGAGTTCATCCTGCTCATTTACAGTCGCCTGCGGATTTGTCTTAGTGTTTGACTCTTTCTTTATAGTGAACGAACTCCAACTGGAAACGCAGGTGTCATAAATAATTCTCTTTTCCATCCCCTCATTCCTTGATCTTCTCTTTGCTCATTTTTATTTCCTTTTTGGAAGTTGTTTTTTACAGACAGGTCTGTCTGAATGAGGTTCGAACTAGCACTTGGACTGAAACCAGACGTGTGTTGGATCACAGGAGTGTATTTCTTCTGTTTTAAAGAGGAATTACAGTCGAAATTTCATTTGTGCTGATCTAATAAAACAACTCAGAACTCAAGAGTTGGGAAAAACTATCGACAGAGAGTCAGACTGATGCTCTATCTATCGGTTGTCTGCCTGTCTGTCTATTTCTTTCTGTAGCTGTCTATCAGTCTATCTGATAGAGTAACAACATTTCTGTCTTTCTTAATGCTTTGTCTGTGTTCTGTCGCACAATCTGTCTGATGCGCTGTCTGTTTTCTATCTTTCTATCTATCTGTCTGTCAGTCTGTCTATCTGTCTGCCTTATGCTTTGCCTGTCTGTAGCCTGTCACTCTATCTCTCTCTCTAACGCTTTATATGTCCGATGTCTGTTGCTCCATCTGTCTGTTTTTCTATCTCTCTCTATTTGTCTGTTGCTCTATTTTTCATCTGGCTCTCTGTTGCTCTCTGTCTGTCTGATGCTTTATCATCTGTCTTTCTATCTCTCTGTGTATGTTTGCCTGATGCGCTAATCTGTTTCTGTCGCTCTACCTCTCTGTCTGATGCTCTATCCGTCTGTTGTTTGTCTTTCTATCCCTCTGTCTGAAGCAGTGTGTCTGTTGCTCTATCTGTCATCACTTTTTGTCTGTATGTTTGTCTGTCTGTTGCTCTATCTCTCTATCTATCTGTCTATTTGTCTGTCTCTGACGCGTTGTCTGTCACTCTCTTTGCCTGTCTGATGCTCTATCTGTGCACTACAACTTTTTTAGTGTGTATTGAAATCCAACACATTCTCATGCTGTTTATTTTAGTTTAGATTTGTGTTAAGTGGTATATTGTGAGGAGATCAGCACAGCGAGGTCTTTCGGTGCAGAATCAGGAATGTAGTAATGGATTTTAACAGTGTACCTCTGTTAGCCTGACTCCACCATGACAGACTTGAGCTATGAGCTTCAAAAATTGGACTAGGGGCCAGAGACATGAATATGTGTGTGTGTGTGCCCATTAACCTGCTGTGTGATGGATGGGACAGGCCTGGGTGAAGGTGGGGGCACGTCGTGTGTTTGCTATGTGTTTGGGTGGGGATTTGAGCGGAGAAAGAGACCTGCTGCTCTCAGACCCGCTGCTAATAAGGTCCACGCCGCAGGCTTTTACCCTCACTCTGCAGGCGGTCTCTCTTGCTCGCTCATTTCACTCTTTTTAATTAATACAATTCAATATTCCTTGTTGTATATTTCAGTTTGGCCTTTGCAATGCCAGGTTGTGAGGATTGAACAGCTCAATCCATCACATAGATGCAGACCATCACTGTCTCTATCAGAGGAAACCGTTATGGGTGACTTATGGCTTTCCTGTGGCGAAAATGCACCAATGAGAGACGAAGCCATGAGGGAGAAATAATACTGTAAAAAGGTGGATGACGTAACCTTTTGACCTCTCACACTGTATCGCTTAGATGCTAAAATCACTTTGAGTTGATAAATTGTCTTAAGACTGGGTCACCAATAGCAGCTGCAGTTAAATAATGGAAAATCTGATGTGTGACACCATTTTATTTTTACGATTTACTAGGAATTATTTTTATTATTTTTCATAATGTACTTGCAGATTCAGGTTTAAGCAAGGTTTAAGTTGTGCCTCACAGACTGGTTTTTGTTGGTTAGTGCTAGTTGTTACCATATTTTACACCAGCAAAACGCTTATTGTCATTTTTTTATGTAATTTGGTCATCTTTATGTATTAGTTATATTTTTATAATTGTGAATCTCATATTTATTAATGCATTTAACGTTGCATTTAACATAAGCTCCTTTCACACTGCGATTCCGGTAAATACACGGGTAAAGTGTTCCGGCAATTGTTCCCGGGTCGCTAGATTTTGCACTTTCGCACTGCCAGTGGTTATCGGGATATGTGCGTGCTTTCAAACACAACCGGTAAAGGTCCCGTAATGACACGTGACATCATGACGTGACGTGTAATGTACGAGTCGAAAACGTTAGGCACGTTATACTTTCACTGAAGCTGGCGAACGATCTCGGCGTCAGACTAACTGATCTCTGCTTCATTACAGTTTGTGCACATTTTTTTGTCATAAATGTTGATCTTCCTTCAAAACAGCCGGTAAAAGAGTTGCGCGATAAGTGCGTCATCACATATGTATGCTAGCTAGATTGTTTTTCTCGCTGATAAATACTGGTGTTAAAACTTCTCAAGTCGTCTCCTTTGTTATCAAGGCACGTCTAGACTAGTCAATAACGTGCTGAATAATCTTCTAAGACGTTTTGCTAAAGTCTATATTGAGTCTGTAAAGCAGTGGGATGACAAACACACCCACCAGAGATTTCCAGCCGCCTCCTGCAGCGTCGGGTTCGGATAAACCTTAAAAACCATTCGTAAGAAAGAACGAACTCCACAGTAATGGAAATGGGACTAGACTTAGACATGCAACTTGGCAAAATATGTGCGCATCAAAGTGTTCCCTGCTCTGTTTTCTCCTGCCTTTTGTCTTTCATCTGTTCCAGCGAGTGCCGCCGCACATCTTTGCAGCAGATATGGATGATAATTAGACGTGCAAACTTTAGGGGAACTCACAACGGATGTTTTGCTTTTAATAATTTTCTTTGTCGACACAAGAGTGGTTGTTTCACGCAGAAACAAATGCCATCGATGGCTGACGGCACAATAGAGGATTCACAATCTTATTTCCTTTGAAACTCTCGCAGTGAAATGATTGAGCTGTGCTGTCAACACCTGTGCGCTAGAATGATGATTATGCTTCTTAATTTCCTTGTTGTTTGATAGTTTGTTCATCAGTGTCACGTCAGTGTTTTTTCTCCGTCGCGGCAGGCAGTTCTGGGGTTCCTGGAGGGATGTGGTTTACGAGAACAGCAGGGAGCCAGACCCTAGTTTTAAAAGACGAAAGGCTTTGTGAGTGACAGATGGAACATTCTGATCATGTTTCCGTCCACGTAATGGTTTTGCGTCGTTCAGAAAGGCTCGGAACAGTTGCGTTACCAATTTAGAGCTTTCAAACCTGCCCACTTATTTCTATTCGTCTTTCTTAGACCTTTTGTTTTTAAATCAATAACCCCCAAATGCCCCCAAAGCTCTGCTACTAAATTGAAGGAAACAGAAATGGCTAGAGAGTGATTATTATTATTATTTTTTTATTTTTATTTTATTCAGTGCACGTCATGAAATAAATAGACCTTAACAAAATAATTAAATAAAAAAAATGTATTAAATTCCTTGACATGAATAATAAATGGATAATACATTTAATTTAAATTCAAATAATACAATAATACAACATTTAATTTCTTAAATCTGAAATGTAAAATTAACTCAATGGATACGTAAATATAAATATAAACACACACACAAAACCCTAATAAAACTTTAACTAAAATTAAAATGACAATGGATAAAATAAATTAAATAACAACTGAAACATAATATTAATAAAACATATAATAATATATAAATAATGTTAAATCCCACTGCCACATAGTAACCATTTTGTTCATACTTTAGACATAAAATTACTTACATTTTAGACAATTGATTTATTTTTAGTTTTGTTTAAGTTAGCTTTTTGTGGTGCCTTAATGTGAAATTTAAAATTTCATGTAGCCTTTGAAACGTCATTTTCAACAATAAAAGTTTAGTGTGTTACTGTTGTTAATGTTACTTTAGAGAGCATAATTTACAGGTTTAACAGAATTGAGTATCTGAAAGTTGTTAGGCTCCCAAAATGTTTACAACAGCCTTTTATAGCTTAACCTTTGGAGCCTTTTAAGACGATAGTACATTATCTGACAGACTTAAAGAGCGATTAGTGGGTTCAGCCAGGCTTTCTGAGGTGATTCATGCATCGCTTGCCAATATATAACAATAAGACCCCTCTTGGCAGCTCTTAGTAAACAGTGTATGCAATATCTCATGCTGGTAATGAAACATTGATTAGACAAAGATCACTGCATTGATTCTGACTCTCACAGAATCACCACAGCAGGAGAACATGGATCTACTGCAGAAGCCTTCAGCCAGACTGACAGACTAAATGCCTTTTTCTCTCATTTCAGTCCAAAAATGTCTCACTTTGGCTGCTTTTTTGTTGCTTTTACAGCTTGTATACAGTAGTTCTGGAATCTTGCTCTGTTTCTAAACCTAGTGTGCTGCCAACTGAGGATGCATTTTGAGGCATTATATGCAAACTACCAATATGAACTGTGTTTCAAAAGTCAGGCAGCTTGATTATGTTAGATTTTGCCAAATTCTAAGGCAGCATCACATGTATACTAGATAAAAAATGCAATCCCAGAATGCATTGTAATCTCAGTGACAATAAATAAACAAACCGAAAAATAAATACAATATGGTGAAGATTTATTTATTTATTTTTAAATTATAAATAAATTAGCATTTATGCATTTGGCAATAGGGCAATTGCTTTGATTCTCCTGTATTCTCCTGTGTTCCTGTAGCTCAAGTGGTAGAGCATTGCTTTATCAAGCGCAAGGTTGGGGGTTCGATTCCCCGTGAACACATGATAGGTAAAAATTTATAGCCTGAATGCACTGTAAGTCACTTTGGATAAAAGTGTCTGCTAAATGCATTAATTCAATTTAATTTAATTTAATTAAAAAATACTTTAATTGTTTGTCTCCTTTGTTTGCACTCCAAAAAATATAGTACACTAAAATATATATCATCCATAAGTCATGGCAACATTTTTTTAATTACTTTAACTTATCAAATTAATTTAACCAGTATAAATTTCACAAGTTATATAGTATTAAACTAGATTTATTTAATCTGTTTATTTTTTGCCAGTTTATTAAAATTTGAAATTATTTATAAACTGTATTTTTTATTTTTTTATACTAAAGTTTTTAAGATAGGTTAAAAGTAAAAGTGTTCTATTTTGAATGGGTAAAATGTTAGTTATTTTGAGTATTGCATTGAAACGCATATTTTGAAATCAGTAGTTGAGTCTCTTATTTCCTGTGTAATGTGTTCCAAGTGTCTGCCTATGTAAGGATGAATCATTAACTTACAGAATTTGGCACAGAGCTTCTGTCTTTCCCTCTTCCACGTCTTCTCTAAACAGACGTGATAGAATTACTGTATGGCTTGAATTATGGCAGGGCGTATTTTCAGAAATGTTTCATTTCATGACAAACAGCCCTTGGAAGTGTTCATTTTACAGTGCCGACAGAATCGTTTCTCAGGACTGCGCTGGATTGATTTATAATTCCGTACCTTACAATCGCTGTCTGATGGTTGTTCCTGATACGTACGGATGTCCCAGATTTTTTCATCTATCAGCAAATTCTATAAAAACACACATTTCCAGGGCGCTGCCTCGTGCAGAAGTACACTCTTTCTTTCTTTCAGCATTTCAGTTTACTCCTACTGTCAACCTAAAAAGCCTCATCTTGGCTCTAGCTAGATTTTTTTTTCCTCTTTGAAAACAGAGAAAGACATTAGGCCATTATATGGTCTGCAAGTGCAGCTCTGAGACTGGAGCAGGCAGACGTGGTTTGTTGAGTGCTACCAGAGATCACAACGAGCCAAGAAAGAAGGCAGGGTGGAGGGCTTGAGGAATGGGGCAGAAGGGGGAAAAGAAGGACAACAGGAAGAGGGAGGAAGAAATAGAGCAGCAGAGATGCATTATGTGTGCTTGCTTACACACTAAAGATGTGCTCTTCACAGCTGGTGAGGGAATGTGCCCTTCAGCAAATGAGGGGGAGTGGGGTAAGATGAGCCACATGTTCTCTCCCAAAGATGTTCTCTAAGCAAGGAGAAATGAGGTAAAACTAATGTTCTATGTGACATCAGTCATGCATTACAAGAAAACATCTATTTTCAGTATTTTAATAGTGAAAATGATTAAGGAATCATAGTGATTTAGTTATTCATGGCTGATTGTTGGTATTTTATGGTTTTATGGTAGTAATAATAATAATTCTAAACACACCCACCAAAGCATACATCATATTAGTGCTGTTTAATCGTGTCCAAAATAAAAGTTTTTGTTTACATAATATATGTATGTGTACCGTGTTTGTTTATTATGTATATATAAATACGCACATTCAGTATATATTTGGAAAATATTTACATGTATATATTTATATTATTATATTTTATATTACATATTAATATATTTTGTATATAAACATAACATATTTTTCTTAAATATATACATGCATTTGTATTTATATACAAATGCATGTATATATTTTGCATGTATGCATGTATATATATATTTTCTTTTCATTTATTATGTAGTTGTGTATGTGTGTGTGTGTGTGTGTGTGTGTGTAAACACTAGCTTGCTCTATTCTTTTTCTATTCTATCTGTTTTCTTTTTATTATATTCTTTAAAAGCCCTTGCTACGTGTACTGTGTTAACCTAACTGAGACTTGTTATAGCACTTATATATCATTGCTCTTTTTGTTGTTTTTGATTGCTTCCACTGTCCTCATTTGTAAGTCTCTTTGGATAAAAGCGTCTGCTAAATGACTAAATGTAAATGTAAATATTATGTAAACAAAAACTTTTATTTTGGATTCACGATTAATCTTTTGACAGCACTAATATATAATATATAAAGATCATGTTCAATGAAGATATTTGTAAATCTCCTACCGTAAATTTATCAGAACTTGGATTAGTAATATGCATTGCTAAGAACTTCAATCCTTCAGATTCCAGATTTTCAAATAGTTATATAAATGTTGTCCGATCCTAATAAAACATACTCAATGGAAAGCTAATTTATTCAGATGTAAAAAATATGTATAGTGTATATCTTTTTTTTTCCGGCCCAAGGTCACATATATATATATATATATATATATATATATATATATATATATATATATATATATATATATATATATATATATATATATATATATATATATATATATATATATATATATAGTCCTAGTATTTAATTTTATATGTATATCCAACTGATACACATATAAACCCTAACCCTAACCCTAAATACATTTACGGTTGATATAAAAAATGTACCTTATCCCCTCAATTTACACACTGACATACGTTCCTATATATTTCATAATCTTTTGTTATTTATTTTGTTAGATGTTTCTCTCTCTATGTAATGCTGATGTTGGCGCATACCAAACTGAAGCGAGGTTTGATTCGTTCTTCGTCTTGGTCATCTCTTTCCAACACTCTGTCATGCTCTCTGACATGAAACATTGGATTTCTGCCATACAGTCTGTTTAGTATGCGGTGCCGGTTTTTGATTGGTTGACCTGGAATCATTAAAATAAGAGGGCAGTGCTGATTGGCTTGGCCTTTCCTCATTGACTTTTAGTTCCCCACATTCTGGAAATTGCATCTCCTCGTGGTTCGCCGCAGCGCCCTCGTCCAATCGCACGACTCTTTCCTCATTGACTGTCAATAACAGCCAAGCGCTGATCAAGCACCCAGAATCCTCCCAGGTCAGGGCGAGCGACCCCATGACCTCATTCGGTTTACCTACAAATAATGATACATTAAAGCACAAAGAAGCCTAATAACAGGACGTGTGTTCATGGAAGGGCAGCCAAGGACACGCCCAGCCCAGAGATTCCTCACAGGATGGGCTATTAAACAAAGGTCGGAGGTCACGGTGAGCGTGCGGAGGGGAGCTGGTGTTAATTGCGTGGCATGGAAGAGCTCTCTAGTGCAGGGCAGCTGTTGGGTATAAACTTTGGCCTTTGCAGCAGGAGGCATGACTGTATATGACAGGTGCTGCTCGGCCCTCGACCGCCGGACCCCTTCTCAAGTTTTTATTTGTTTTGATGAACTATTTTGTATGTTTTGATGATTTATTTTGGATTTTAATAGATATGACTTAAACAGACAGCAGTAATGAACTATATTTCTTTGGCAGATAAAAAGTTAGTTGTGAGTGATAATAATAATAATAAAACAATTAATTTTAACTATTATTTCATATAAAGTATTATTATTATTATTATTAATAATAATCTTTGTAGTATTAACATTAGTACACCTAGTATTAATTTATCATTATTTGTTGTATGATATGTTTAATTGATTGTATTGATAAAAACTGGTAAAGAAATATATAGACTAACAAAATTAATACATTTTATAATTTTTTTTACCTGAAATCTTGTGTAAATTTGACATGCAAAACAATAGTAATAATAATAATGTGTAATAATGTTGTTGTTAAACTATTTTAATTCACTTAGAATTATTAATATTTTATTCTCAATAATTGTACTTATATTTACTTATTAATAATTAAAAAATAAATATGTTACAACAAATAAAAAATAAACAGGTAATAATAATAATATTTTAGTAGTAGTAGTATTTGTTTTATTATATTTTTCATGTTTTTTTATTATTATTGCTAAAAACTAATAAATGAATACATAATAAATGAACTAATTTAATTTAATTAATGAATCAAATTTATTATTTAATCTAGGGTTGCAACATCTGATCGATAAAATCTATTATTATCGATAATGAAAATCATCGACAGCGATTCTCATTATCGATTTTATTCGGGTCTGCCCACAGTGCATGTACTGCAGCCGGTCGATAATTACAACACTGAATAACATATTTTTTTGCTGTATCATTTGTATTATTATTGATAAAAACTAATATTAATATAAATAACTACATTTAAATAAATATTTATTTGTATTTTTTTACTTTTTCTTATTTTTCTTTTTTCATAGTCAAAACACTGTCCAAAAAAGCAGCACAGAAAACTGTCACAGCTGATCTGTGCATTCCTAGACATCAGATCGAAATGGATGTCACTATAATTTCCCATAATATTGTTATTTCTGAGGATTTCCTTTGTTTTCTGTTGAGGTTTTGGGTTGGTTTTCGGCAGCTGTAAGGTATGATCTGGTCTTTGGCTATTTCCTGGCCTAGAATGACTCCTAAGCCAACATTTTTCATCTCCCGAGAAGGGAAAGAGAAAGCAGATTGCTTATAAACTGCGTCTGCATAGAAGGCATAGTCTCCATTTCTGCGGCGGTGGAAATCACAGACTCTTGCTGCAGGCAGGAGCTCTTCTTCCTCTCTTTCAAAACGTTACACGATACTATTTGGAAGCAAAAGGCTTCATTTAGTCTCAGTATGAACACAATATTTAGATTTCAATAGTTGATCTCTGAGTAATGACTTTTTATAAAGACCCAGATCTGGACAGAAGTGTAGATCTGGGGACGTGGTATGAGTTTGGGAGTTTGTAGAAATGCATCCTGGACGGTTGGTTGCATTCATCTTTGTGTAGGCATGTGTGTGTGTGTGTGTGTGTGTGAGTCGCTGGAATTAAATGCACTTTGTAGGTCACAGACTTTCAGATAGCTATTTGTCGAACAATTACCAGACAAAGACTCTTTATGCATGAGGTCAATTCAAGGTTCCCAGGAATTATTATTATTATTTTTTTTGTTTTTGTGACTGCTCTACTTTGTTTTCCCAATTAAGAGAGACAGTGATTTAGAATATATCCTGCACCTGAGCTTCATATGAAAATGCAGTCTCAGTAAACCAATAGCAGTGGCAACGATTGACATGCCTTATTAGATTATTGATTAATACAACATATTAGCCATATTTGCAAATAGACAAGCTGGAAGGTTTTAGAATAAGAAGTGACATTAGTTCAACCTCGTATGGCACTGATGTTTGGCCCTCGTATTATCCCAGAAGTCCTTTTCTTGTGTTAGTCAAGGTTTCTTGCACAACAGAAGCTGTAATTGAGTTTTATGTGATCATTTTTCACCCTTTCCGTGACCCTTACAGTAAAACAGGTTATTTTTAACTTCTATACCTTTAAAATTTCTGTATGTTAATTATATTGGTAATAGCCCACTTATAATGTTAGTCAAGGTATAAAAAGAGTCATCATTTGGTTTTATATTATCGTTGTCTAACCCTTTGAGACATTTTGTATTGTATGGTCTTTTTTGTATGTATGTATTTATTGATTTATTGATTTACTTACTTGCTTATTTACTTATTTATTAATATATTTGTGGGCTATTGTACCTATAAGATTTCTATATGACTGACTAACCTTTTTGCATGTTAATTAAGTTAGAAACGCATACTAATATTCATCATACACATCATATTTAAATATGATGGAAAATCCACAAATTAATTCTTGGCAACGATTAATCACGATTAATCCGAAATAAGTAAAACACTATTTTTTTTTTTTATAATATATATGTGTGTTTGTGTGTGTACTTTGAAAATATATTATGTTTATATATTAAATATATACAGGCAAATACACGTAAATATTTTTTACAATATATACTGTATGTGTGTGTGTCTATATATATATATATATATATATATATATATATATATATATATATATATATATATATATATATATATACAAAAACTTTTTTTTTAAAATGCGATTAGTCACGATTAATCGTTAGCCAGCACTAATATATTTAAAGTATATGTAAGTGTGTAAAAACTTAGTCATAACTTTGAGTCATACATTTTTAATATCTAAAGTACAAATCAGAACTAATTTGCTGTTAAGATGCTATTGATAAAGTTTAACTTTATACTTGCCATATCTGTGTAATACTAGAGCTGGAGATAATTACGGTAAACCTCAGAATCTGGCTTGGGAATAGGTTTAATGTGGAGATGACAGATGTAAAGCTGTAAAACTCATTTCTATATTCCACAGAGGAGATGTTGTTGGATAGTTTTCACCTCTCCTCGATGAGATGTCCCGGTTCACTGCAGTAAATTACACTCCTCTGCCTGGTGCGCTTGTTTGTTTGGGTTGACCTGTGAAATTTCCCTCCCTCCGCCACCAAGCACCATGCAATTAAAACCAACAAATTTAGCAGCGATTTTCGCCTCGTCCCACAATACTGCTTGGCAAGCGACCAGCGAAACGAATTGAGGAATGCAGTACAGATATTATTCATTTTGATTTGCTTTTCAGGCATTTCATAGTTTGTTTGCATCCTCCGTTTCAGACAAAGAAAGACGAAACTACACCCGTCCCCTGAGGGCAGAACGTGCAGTTATTTCAGGAGCGGCCCGGCTGGGAATTATTCATTTTCCAGAGGAGAATCAGCATATTTCGTCCATTCATCTTCCGCACTAAAAAGCAAGCAGGTCTCATCCGTCACTTTAGACGGATTTTGTGCAGTAAATGAGCGTGAGGAAAGACCGGCGTCTCAGCGAGAGAGAGAAGGAGGGTGGAAAGATGTTTGTGTGTCTGTTAAGGGTCAGTTCTCGTGTGGAATCTGCTAGTTTTTGGCACTGATGACTTCTGTGTTTGGTTGTAGGCTTATAGCATGATGATCTATATAAGAAAATACATCTATCTATCTATCTATCTATCTATCTATCTATCTATCTATCTATCTATCTATCTATCTGTCGGTCTGTCTGTCCATCTATCCATCCGTCTGTCTTTCTGCCCATCCATCCATCCATCTATCTAGTTTTTATCAAAAATATATTTCTTATGTGTATGTCTGTCTGTGTGTGTGTGTGTGTGTGTGTGTGTGTGCGCATACAAAAATGTAATTTCCATCAAGGTTATAAGATTTCTATAAATATAAACATACATTAATATATAAACATACATTAACAAAATTTTATATATATATATATATATATATATATATATATATATATATATATATATATATATATATATATTTGGTTGCATTACTGTCAACATGTTTTTATTTTATTTATTTATATATATACATACATATATATATATATATATATATATATATATATATATATATATATATAAGTAAAATATACTTTTGATAAAAATAGATAAATATATATGTAATATGTCATTTTATGATTTTTAAATAATGTTTTAAGATATTACTTCTATTCACATTTCTAACTTTTGTTGTTGTTAAACTCTCTTTCTGTCCATATGTTAACTCTTTCTGCGCTGTTGTTTAAGCCTGTTTGTGTTTCTTATGATTGGTTCTAGTTTACTCTAGTGTCAGACACACCTGCCTCATTGTGTCGGGGTGACAGGGCTCTGTTTGTGGTAGCGGGTCAATTAACTCCTGTTTGCAGAGCTAGTGAAGTGGGTTGGAAGATGTCTCCCACTCCGTTCGGGAGGAGACTTTAGGACAAGCCTTGAAATGAAAGAAAAATAATTTGTCCTCAGGAGGACAAAGCATCCAGTCATTCAAACCAGATGTGTGTACCGTGGCCTCTTCCGTCGATGTTTTGTTTTAGACAATCACTGGTGTCAAGGTGTTCCCACGAGATAACAGTAGCTGAGGAGAAGAAGGGCAAACTAAAACATACTCCTGTGAATCGCATGGGATGGGAATTATTTGGCTTGTTAACTGTACCGCCCAGGTAGCTGACTTGGTTTTAATTAAAAGGCATTTACAGCCAATTTCAGAAATCATTTCAATGTGTTTATACACCACAAATATGAAGCGCCTCGTGGTTTTTCACACACTCTTTGCGTATCTCCACCACACATCAGTGTGTGTAGTCCAAACACACCACTTCAGTGTCGCAAGGGACTCGTTGACTAATCCAGACCTAAAGAACTTTTGTCAAGTCTTGTCATCGTCGCATTTACATTTGGAACAAGTGAGCTCATGGTCCCAGGAAGACTGTTGTCCTCTGGGAGATTAGACAGACCAGCCCCGTCCAGTCTCGTTCCGCAGCACATGCTGCAATACCTCAGCACCGAGATTAAAGCTCATGACGTGCTGCACGAAAAGTGTGCGGTCTCCGCTTAGAAGAAAAAAACAGATATGACCTCAGCCAGAGTGCCAGAGCGGCGATACGATCACCGCTGGCCTCACCTGAGAGAGAGAGAGAGACACGTGTTACCTAATGACTCATTAAAACAAACTAAAAAAGCAGCACAACAACAATCAGTCAAACTCTTGTTTCTCATTAAGCGATTTGGTCATTTTGCCGCTATTTATTTATTTGCATTTTTACAATTGCAATTTTTCTGCAATTTAGTTTTGATTTTTGAATTTAAACCAACTTTGTTGATTTTTTTGTTAAATTTATTTGACACAAATTCCAAATTGTTTCATAGACCAGTCTGAGCTCAAACTTGGCAATGGCACAAAATGTTATATTATTTTAATGTCATAAAAAGGTTTAAAGTGAATGCATTTTGAAAATTTTGACAACAACTTCAGATCAGCCCCCATACCCCACCCCCGAATTTATTTATTTTTTTAAATCACACCTGCACATTGTTTTTCGCCCGCAGTCAAGTGGAACAAAGATCTGTAGGTCATGTGAAGCCTTAGCAACAGTAGATACACATCAGACATTAATTGCGAGGAAATGCGGCATCCACTTTATCAGAAATGCCAGCAACAACTATTTCGAAACATCAGCTTTTCATTGACTGCCACACAAGTTCCATTTAGAGCGAACAGGGTTAAAAGGTGTCTGAAATCTCTCCGTTTCTCTTTGTTTCATCCCACTCTCTGTCTGCTTTATCCATCTCTCTCACCTGCTAAATAAAATGTAGCCCTTTAACCTTGAGCACCTAATGGATAGAGTGAATAGAAGGGGGGTGTAATGAAGAGAGGAATGAGGAAATAAAAGAGTGAGGGTTGTTAATCAAGCCCAAATGGTTGATGGGGGAAGGGGGAAGTAAAGGAATGGGGTGGGGGTGCAGAATGATTGCTATGGGCTACAAACTCCTGTGCGCTGTTGAGGAAACTGCCTCTAAACTAGCGTCCCATTTTTAGCAGTAGAGCAGAATTTATCTGGCACAATAGCTATGTTTCCATCCACATATTTTAATTTTGAATGTGAATTTATCGCATAAAGTGCTAGATGGAAATTCCACTGTGTATAAAAAACATACAAGCTTAGTGGAGTCCCGTTTTTTCTTTTCTTATTTATCCAGTAGAAGACATAAAGATGCAATGGGAATTTTACAGAATAAATTCCTTGATGTGCATCAAAAAAGTCATGTGACTTTACCTCAGATCATGTGATTGGATATCCAGTTTCCCAGGAAAAGATGGTTTTGTTCATTGAACACATGGGATGGAAACACTGCTTTAAATGTTTTATGCAAAATGCAAGTTTCGCACAAAAACTAATTTTGCAACTTTGGATGGAAACAACTAATGAAGATATCAGGGTAATAGCACTAAACCGTAGGGGTGTAAGATATACCAGTGACACGGTTCGGTACGGTTTACGGTTTTGAAGCGACGGTTTTCGGTTTGATTCGGTTTTCTTTGCTGTGGGGGCAGGGTTCATGGAATGGCACCAGCAATGCTAAACAGGAAGGAAAATGTGGCAGAAACATTTAACATTGCAGCACTGAATTCATTCCAGACAGTTTTGCATGTCTGCATGATAATGAAAAAGCACATATTTAGGGAGTTTATGATGGCTTTCAGCTGGTTCAGACACACTAACACAGCTGTTTAGATCTGCATACCCACAGGAGGGTGAAATAAAAACAATGTGTGCTGGCCAACCATTCAAGGACATCAATGGTATTTTCCCTTTCGTTTCATCAGGCTGAGAAGAATTGAATCCCATTCTGAGCCAATGACCAGATTTATCATCTCCCATGACAGATGTACACACGATAACACATGACCCGACCCAATTAAAGTCCCTCTGATCAGCATAAATGCACACACCCCAGCACACGTACGCAAGTGTCATTTCTCTTGGCTTAATAGAGCCAATTACTGAGTGAAACACTTGCAACACAAAGCGTTATGTAGAGCTCATTGAAATGGTAATTCTGTTGTTTTTAATGGCTATGCTTCATAATGAAGTAGGAGTGAATTAATTCTACACACATTACATGCGCTGTGGTGGATTATGCTAATATGAGAGCTTGGACAGGGATGGAGATATAGAGAGAAGTGTAATAGTAGGTTTATAGTCTCTCAGGTGGTAAGCACTTCTCAAATAATGCTGTTGAACTAGAAATATGGATATGGATATATTCACAGTTGTATTAACCATTTGACTCTGATTTGGTAAAACATAAAATTTGACTATTTTTAATAACATTGCTAAAACAGCTTCTTAATGTGGCATAAATTTATAGCATCCTTAATTAAATAGATGAATTAATCTAACTAATTGCTAATTAATTGCACATCAAATAAGTCATTATTGTGTTAAATGAGCATCAAAAAAAGCATCAAATAGACATTATAAGTAGCTTTAAAAAGATGTAGTTTTATTTGATTCAGCAAATTATATATTCATATAAACTTTTAAGCTTATTTAATTTTTTTTCCAAGAAGCTGCATCTGAAATGCTATTTAGATATATTTACATACCATTAGTTGCAGCTCAGATGTGGCATGAATGCATTTACACCGCAGTTACAATTGCATAAATAATTTCATGAGATAATGAGTATTCACCCCAATATGACAATTCTGTCATCATTTACTCACCTTCATGTTGTTTCAAATCTGTATGACTTTTTTTTTCTTCAGTAGTATATTGTAGTACTTTCTGTATTTTGTCAAAACCTGTGGTTACCGTAGTAAATCTTGTAAGAGTTGTTCCATTTTTATCTATTCTTAGCATATTTGAGCAGTCTAAACATATGAGCTCAGTATTCAGTGAGTATAACCCTGGCACTTGATCTAACGCTTACTGCGCTGCAGACTTGTTTGACATGACTAATTAGTGTTCAACGGTCCTCCCTTTCTCTGCACTTCACCCTGACAGTGACCAGAGCTCCTCATGATTGACACCGTCCAGATCCGTTCACAAGGAGGGATAGAGTTTCTTTATCAAGGGCTCAGGGAGACTGAAGTTCTCCCTAAGGCATGGGGACCAGCGGTGATGCTGGAGAGCTGAAAAAGGCAAAAAGAAAGCATTCCTGAGTGGAGGAGAGGACGGATCGAGTGACTCAGGGTCTCGTGGTGACACCCGCAGTCATGGGGTGTCAGGTTCCAGGCCTGGGAAACAATGACTCTGGCATCTGTCTGGCGCGAGGGATTCACAGCGCCGATGGATCGGGTTCCCGAGACGGTGCTGAGGATGACCACGACTGCATCGGAATGTCTTTAATGTAATCTGGTATATCCACCTCAGAGCCTCTTTTATTGGAGAGTTTACACAAAACAAGCTCTCATGCTGTTTCAGTTTAAGAAGAGGCTCTTAGTCACTGAGAGGATGCTGGGAAGGTGTTTGGATGAGGTAAAAACCACAAGACGTGCTGCTGATTTGACCACACCTGTAGCGTAGATGTAGTTATCACTAGGGCTGCACGAGGTGTCGTTTAAGCATCGATATCATGATGTACGAATCCACGATAGTCACATCGCAGTTGATACGTTATTCATTAACTGTATGGGCCAGCTGCTCCCCGGCCCTTGACGAATGTGATTCGTGGAGAGCGCAAAAGAAAGAGTGTGCGAAAGAGTGTGCGAAAGAGAGAGCGAGAGAGAGAGAGAGAGAGAGTGTGAGAGCGAGAGAGAGCGCGTGCGCGCGAGAGAGAGAGACAGAGGGAGAGAGAAAGAGAGAGCGCTTCAAACAACACGAGCGCTGTCTTGCTCTCTCTCCCTCGCGCATATTAATCAATTGACATGATGGGGTCGATGTTTAAATCATTTAAAATGAGAATGTAAATCTGCTCACCCCATTTTTGTTTGTAAGAAATTTTTTTTATTAGATTTCATATCGCAATATATATCGCAGAAAAATAAAAAATCGCAATGTCATTTTTTTCCAATATCGTGCAGCCCTAGTTATCACTATACAACATTTTTTAAAATATATATTTTAAGTTTTTGTAATATTTTATATAAAGTATGTGTTTCAGAAAAAAAATATACCTAGAATATCTTGTTTTACGTGGAATAATAGGTATGTCAAATTATGGAATTAAAAAATAAGATGAATACAACTTCATGTTAAAGCATCACAGTAAAATTTTTCTTTTTTTATTATTCATAAAAGTTGTAAACCATCAGTAAACATTTATTCAATGACGAATACGTACTCTTCGAATTGACGGCCTAGTGACATTCTTTTCATTTCTGTGACATTTTTGAACAGAATAGATTTTTGAGACACTTATATTAGCGTCTATCACAACTACCTGTCAGCGTGCATTTGTAACATCTGACATCGAAGATCTTCAGACTTTGACATGTGACACACAGCATTACCCATCCTCTGACGAACCTCTCAATCACGTCCGATCTGCTCGGCTGGCTTCATTGGTGATATTCTTCTGCAATTCCTCCTTTTACATTGAAGCAGGAAGTGAGTCAATTAGAGGGTAATTGATTTAATTTAAGACCAATTAGATGCCTTCCCCCTGCCTGAGCTCTATCTCTGCAGATGTTATCTTTGGAGAAACACTCGGGAACACTCCTCAAGACAACATAACGACGTCTGGAAGTGTGGATGTCCTCAATTTGAGGGAAGAGACCAAGATAAACATGTAAAATGGACAATGAAAAGAATGAATAAACAAGCACTGAGCTGTTTCCTGAATGAATTTTTCATGAAGGAAACAAAAGGAACTGCAAGTAGAGGACAACTGGATGATCTCGGACTGAAACAGAAGACTTGTTTGTCAACACCGACAACGTTTCTGATTTTTAATGAGTGGCCGATCTGGCTTGTCATCAGAGAAGTTGGATCTCGAGTCACCTTCTGCTCAGAGTCTTTGCGGTTGTCTTAGAAACACGGATAAGGCCGCGGTCACATCCCTGGTGCGGGTCACTGTTCTGTCTCAGCCGTCGGGCAGCGGGCCAAAGGCTCAGGGGTCGATCTCCGGAACTACACTCTTCCATCTGGCTTTCATTGAACTTGAGAACAAGAGCATGAAGAAGCTAATAAGCCCATGCTGGAGCTGCACTGGGCCTGAGTGCTTGTTAGGACTTCTCTTTATCCGACTGTCAGTGTGGATGGTTTTATGTTGAAAAGTTCAGTTTTTGTCAATGTATTGCCACAGTCGACTCTCTTTGATAAGTTACACAGCAATCATAAGTAGATCTGAAGAAAATGTGAGTGGTGTTTGTCCATGCATAACTTAATTCTATATTGTTAGGGTGCTGTTGTTGGTTTCCAGTGTGTTTCTATGAGTTGCTGAGCTGTTGAATACATTATGTGGTTGCTAAGGTGTTCTGACCTGTTGCTAGGTAGCCCATAATGAATGATCTTCAGTCAAGATCAGTGAAGGATTTTCTTTTATTCTTTGATTAACATTTATGACAGTCAGCACATGTTCATTAAGCTGCTGTCTCTTTAACACCGAACGCACATGGGCGGATCTAAAAATACTTTTTACACGTGTGTTTTCTTTCTCTATTTACATCTATTTACGTTCACTTAAGACAAAAACGGCTGATCTTATATTTTTGTGCATATCGGTTGGTAAATGTGAAAGAGAAGCATGTTTCGGCTCAGACCGAACCTTCTTCAGTGGAAATGCATGGAACGGTTCGAGAACGGACGCAACGGGACTGATTTCCTCTGTTCGCGCTTCGGATGTGTGCGCTGCACGCAAACAGCGCTCAAGTTCTTTCCCTTCCTGTGCGTACATAGTTTCAAATCACATTAAAATGCGAAAGCAGGAATTGTTAAGCGGAATCTAAATGCACGTGTCTTATCAAGTTTCCGGTTCTTAAAAATTTTGACAAATTTCTATACCCAACCCTAATATTCAGATATGTTTTTGTAAAATATATTTTTAGGATGAGTGTATTTTGTGTATTGTTTGGCATTTCGTTTAAGTATAAAGAATTGATTTAAAGATTTGTAGATATTTATACCGGAAAACATGCAGAGATTAAGTTTAATCTTTAAGATATAATTTTTTGCAGTGTATGAAATTCTGGATAATCAGGCCTCAATACAAGTCTATTTCTACACCTGTTTTAATGGCTGACATATGAAAAATTGCATGTCTGAATGGCTTAGAAAAATGGAACAAGTTTGTATCAAATATATAAAACACTGGTGCATATCTTAGTATTAGGATTAGTAGTTAGGATATTTTCCTTAGCAAGCACCACTAAAAATGTAGTTTCACCAAACATCCAACATTCAGTCAGCTCATAGATCTGTTTGAATAATTTGTCACGTTTCATTTGAAGCTTCTCTCATGTGCCGAATATGTGATGCTTATTCTCATAACTTATTCCCAACTATTGAACTCTCAAGCTTTTAGCGCAGCCTGTTTAAAGCTAAAGTGTATGATTTCAGTGCCAAACTGAGTCTCTGCATATTAAGCTTGGATTGGAGACTGCATTATAGCAGAAAAAAATGACACCCTTCACCTTTAAGTGAAATATTACGGCGTGTCTGTGGTGATCGACTGTAAATGGAGAACGATCACAGCTCTTTTGGCACGGAAGAAGGATGTTCAGGAGGTGATATTGCACATCTTGCAGCTCTGCCGGCTCTGCTGTGTACGTTTGTGTGTGTGTTTCTAGCTACATGCACATGTTTTTTGAATGAATGTCATGCTCCATCCATCTTCCTGAGTTATTTCATTTTCTCTCCTTAACTGTAGTTATTGCATTGAAAAAGAAAAACACCTCAGGTCAGGAAATTAGCTTTTTATGTTTATATCCTACTAGTCTCTCTCTCTCTTTCTTTTTTCATCACTGTCTCTTTCTCAACAAAGTTCAATGATGGAGTAGTTTGAATGTTTGACCTCATCACCCCAAAAGGAAACAGATCTGGAGACGGTGATGAATCCCAGACGGCCTCGGTCTCGCCCGCTGAGGAGCGTGAGATATGATGGAAGTGTGAACGAGCGGCACTGACGGGATATGCGTGGACTTCCACAGGGCAGGCAGATGAATAGTGTTTGTGTTTGCTTAAGAGCTGGTCAGAATTGAAAGGCTGTGATTTTGTGGAGACAGAGACATGGTGGTCCGACCGAGAGCCGTCCAGAACAAAGTCAAGCTGCCAGCAGAGAGATGACATGCTAATAACTGTCAACAGAGGTTGGAAATTGAGATTCGACACCAAACAGAGGTTTGTGTGTTGTGCTGTGTTCATTTTTGGGTTGTAGTTCTTACCTTTTTGAGAAAATAAAATATTTTAAATGTAGTTAATATTTCATCATATAACATGACCAAAAACAAATAAGATCCAATAAATAAGGCCAAAACGCTTTTATATTATCCAGAGTCCACAAATAAAGCACAAAAAAATGCAGTGTGCAGTGTGTTTCATGATCTTTAAACTATTTTTTAGTCTGCGCACTGCCAGAAGTTAATGTGCTTCACTTGAGTTGGACTTGTATCTGGCACTACACTTTTCCAGTCTCTTTAATAATATTACATGACAAAATAATAACAGATTTTTTTCCCATGATGTTTTGTTAATTTTACTTTGACTAAAATGCAAATGTAATAATACTACAAATATTTATTATTATTATTATTATTAATCAGTATAATTATTATATCAGTATAATTTTTCTGTAATATACAGTATTCTTTATTGTAATAAAGGATTTTATTACAGGTTAATTTGTTTGTTTTCCCCTCTTCAAACTGCAGAATTATTGTAAATATTCAACCTATTTATATATTAATTTAAAGATTATAAAATGTTTTTTTATTGAAATACATTATTCACTATAATTGCCTTTTTAGATTTAGTTTTTCCAAAGTAAAGTTATGCGTCTTTTTCTTTTTTGTCAAAGGTATGTTTTAATTCAAAAGGATTTAATTATTGTGATGTATTTACGCTCTTTCTTTATTATCATTGACACAAAAAAAACAACTTTCAAAACATTTTTGTATGCAATTCTGTTGACAAGTGAACACTGTTGTTGCAGTGTCATTTTGGCATACATAGTTTCAAAAGCTTAACGGCTTTGTGTTTTTCTTGTTTACTTTTTGAAGAAACAAAAGGTTCCTGAAGTCATGAGGTCATAGAGCATGGATAACTAGAGCTTAGATGAAAGACTGTTGTGGACTTGTTTAGGATTTCTTAATCTCTATCTGAACAGATATCTATCAACCAACCCACCGGCCTTATTTACAAGGTCTTCAGGTTGTCATCTCCTGCCCTCATCTCCAAACCCTGTTGAGACACAGAAATCAGCCGCACCATTTTTCATTCAACATCCTTGATGTGAGGAACTCTGGGTGGTCCGAAAAACATGGGAACGATGTTGGGAAGAGTCAGCGATTTAGGCTGAATAAAGCACGGGCTATGTATAATCAAAAACCGTAGCTCTTTATTATACAATTTTTCACGGCTGGGCGAAGATTAGGAGCAGGGTGGGGGTTGGGGGGGACCGACAAGAGTAAATCCTGCTTGTGTAGAGCGTTTGAGATCCCGATTGCCTTATGCATGCCAATACAAACAGAAGTGAAGTCATCTTCAATTCGCCGTCCCGCTAAGAGCAGCACGCTAGTCAGCCAACACAAACAAAACTGCCGGTGACCTCCGGTGCCTGTGAGTTTTTGCCAGTTCCACTTTTATAGCCCGTGTTAATCAGCCTCAGAATCAGTTATAAGCATTTTACGTGGCCTTGGTGAGTAAGATATTGAGTTGGAAAATAATTGGTTTGGATTTAGACGTACAAGAGTTACTCAGGTAGCATTTCAAAAGTTCTCAAACGCTCTACTAGGGGTGCCTTTCCCGTACAATGATTTAACCTGCTGATTACCCACCATGGTATGATGCATTGTTATGGAAACAAATTAGCTAGTCACAACTGTTTGCCGAACACAGTTGCATCTTTGTCATTTGAACCGCATTGGTTCAACAACATAAGGCCATTGTTAATGACGTCTAACTCATGTGGTGGAGGAATAACTTCTTAACCAATCTCTAAGATGCTACTGTATTGAACATGGCACCAGATGGCTAATATAATATTTTTGTTCCCTGTCATTTAGTTATTTTAAATGTTTGATTCATCGTGGGTTCTGTCTTACGTCATACGGGGGAATTATGTATTTATGCACATGCACACTTCAAAAACGGCGCTTATTGAGGATGCGCAAAAATACATAGATTGAAAATTAATTTATATTTAGATGTAATGGTATATATAGATTGTGTTGCATGTTAGCTTGCTTATTGTCTCACTAACAAGAAACTTTCAGGGTCAAGAGCTGTAGTTCCAACCATGAAAGTTTGCGACGCTGTTTGCGAATGTTGGTTTCAGGAAACACTGAATTGTTGAACTATGTTTGTAACAACATGATGCTTTTGGAAACACACCTACTGCGAAGTTTCTACTGTGGTAACTTCATGACATTGATAGATCCGGTTTGAAGAGCAAGTTTCTTGACTTAAACAAAGCTTTAATGAGCGTGCGATCGAATTCTCTGCGTCTCACGTGGTCTGCGGACGTCCCGCGACCTCAAAAGCATTCCACGCTCAAAGGCAGAGATGAACCCGCACGATTGGGCTGAAGGATGGTGGAGAGGTTCAGAAGGCCTATTCGCTCAGCTATTCACACATCAAAGGTGAAAGTCAATGGGTTGCTTCGTATTGTCGTACTCTTTTGTGCCATGCAGGTGTGCTGCTCTGCTCCACCAGATGTAGAGCTCCCAATTCCGGGCTTGACAAGAGGAACGTCTTCCCCCTTGGGGCATTCATAGGCAACAGGAAAGGTTCAGGTATTCGGGGCCTGAAATATAACGTGTGAACTGACGGTTTGGGCTTAGTGTTAAATATTTAACAACAGATTTCGCCTGTGGCTCGGCATTTTGCTTTATCTTGCTTTGGGAAAGTAGAGCAGCTGGGATCTGGGAGGTTTGTTGAGTCCCACATGGAGCATTTTTTTGGCCCGCATTTGTCCGTATGCAGTGAGGGCTTCGTTTAGAGATAGTGAAGGTTGAATCTGCCCTGCTGGAGCGTGTCCGGTCACATCTTCTAGCATTCGGAGCGGAATACAATGTAGCGTTTTAGCTCGCTGATGCGCTATCAGTTATTTGTTGTCATATTTTGGTGCATCTTTGGAGTTTATAGATGAAACGCTGAGGTGCTTGAACTGACTGTTTGGGTCTTGGATTGAAATCGCGCTCTTATCTTTGCAGCATGTGGAACGCAGCAGAGTTTATCTTTTCCTCTCATCGCACTGTTTGTTCTGCCTTCACTGAACAGCCCTTTGGTGCAACTGTCTTAGGGTGGCTCTTCATCTCTTCACTGGACTGTTAAATTAGACATAATATATAAATAAAAAAGGTTATCATACTGGTACTTCATGTCTAGCCGACCACCTTTAACCCCTTGCATTGTGCTATGTGATGCATTATAGTTTCATCTGTCAAGATTTGTGCTCTGTGTAAAGCTACCAAGTCCTTTATAAAGAATTTCATGCAGATATTTCTACAAAATTCCACTTTCCGATGATCAGTTGCCATACAAAATCATCATAAAATGGGATTTAAAAACTGAAAATTGTAAGATAAAGTCATACAAATTGGTAGACTTTAACTGAGTTGTCTTCTTGAAAGATAACGATAATGCAATTATGACTATTAATAAGAATATTTAATGAATTATTTAATTAATTAAACATTTTAGAAACTATGATGAGACCTTGGATAATTTGGCCAGATAACTGGTGATCCTTTTTTATAATAAAAATGAAAGCATAATTGTATTAACTGATTGTTAGTTAATGAAAGCTTATGGTAAAGTATTACCAATATACATAGTCATCTAAAATATAACATTATATAGATAGAGGGAAAAGGGAACAGAATACTAGATTTTAACTCGCATTTTCTCTTTAAACTTTGCAGATTTGCTAATAAAGCATGTTGGGTTAGGGGCAGGCCAAAAAAGCACATTTTAACCCCTCACCAGTCACCAGATGAAAGAAGAGCAAGAATTAATATAAAGCTCCTAGTTCATGTCAGCGTTTTGAGTAATATATAAATGTATATTTATATTAGCATATCGTTCAAGCTGTCATCAGCAGTTCACACAAATGGTTCCGTTTTGTAGAATGACCCACATATTTCCTCCAGAATATCAGACTAAATATCAGCCTGATGTTTGGATGAAAGCACATGTTTTCTGCTAATGCCTCCTCTGTTTCTCTCTTCCGTTGGCTTGATAAAAGGCACCAGCGCTCGGGACCGTCCTCTGACAGCAGGCTTACACAGGCCGCTGGAACAAACACTCAGCTACTTTACTTTGGCAAAGGATTTTCCAACATCTGTCGCTCTCTCTCTCTCTCTCTCTCTCTCTTTCTCCATTTATCATACACTCGTTTCATTTCCTCCTCTTTTTTTCTCTAGCTTTCCAGATGTCATCTCCTAACCAGTCGCTGTACTCTACATATTAGCAGTCTGTGTTTTACTGTAGTCTTATTAAAGTTGCATTTGTGTGTTATTATCTCTTGAATGGGTTATGTAGAGGTCTTCACTTCCGCTTTAAGACACCGAGCCACCTGCATAAAGTAGATCATGCAGGACAAAACATCTGCAGTCGCCCAAGTAGATTGGAAACTCGCTGTAGAAGAACAACAGAAGAATCAAAATTGAGTTTGCAATCATTCTTGCATTATTTAATGCAATAGATATGAGGATTGTTACATATTCTTAGCATTTTTAGTCAATTGGCAAGTCTAATGTTTTGTTTAAGTGCAAGCAAATCAATGAAAAAAAGCTTGTTGATGTTTTCGAGCTCGTTATGAACAGAATAAATCTGTCGCCTTCAGCAACGTTCAGTTTCTCGTCTGACTTGTGCCTCAATAATGCAAAAGAGCGGTCGATACAGAGATGTATTTAAACATGCTTGTGCTTCAGTGATCTCCCATGTGCGAAGAAGAAAACAAGGAACCACATCAGGGGAGAAGCCTGGCTCAGCACCATACATTTTTAGGAATATTCCGGATTTTAGTAGTCCTATGTTTTGGCAGGGCTCTGTAGTGCCTGAGGGGAAGAAGAATCATAGATCATACGGCAGAATGTCTTTACGATGAACAGTAGCGAAATTCGCTGCAAAGCGAGAGGAGGATACTGAGATGACCTGCGACCCAGTTTTCCAGTCTTCCAACAATGTTTGGCTTCGTCGAGGCGCTCTGGGAATATTATAACCAGTTTTGTAATATTAAAGCAACATCCTTGTTTGCGTGAGATGCAGAATTGCATAAGATAATATTTGTTTTCAGAGTTTATTTGAAAGGTTATATTTCTTACCCCGCCGGCAGTTTTTTAAAACCATAAATCTAACTAAATGACAAGAAAAAAATAAAAATAATATATAATTTAATTCAAGATATATTCTCTGAAAGCTGTAATACATATGTAATAGTTTTTTGTCTGAAGTAAGTCTTGTTTTAAGAATATGCACATTGAAAAACAAGACAGATATACTCATAACAAAATAATAATAGTAATATTATTATTATTAATACTAATAAGAAACAATTATAGTTTTGTTACATTTATTTTATTTTATTTTGCAACTTCTAAAAGACTTATAAAGTTAATTTATTTTAAATTTCCAACTCTTCAAAAAAAAGAGAACAGAACGAACAGATTAGTTTATATTACTTTGCAACTTTCTTCTTTTGTAACACGATTTGTTAATTGATGAATTATAAAAGTATGTTTCTTTTTTATTTTATTTTGCAACCTTCTTCTAATTCGTTAATTCACTGTCATTCCCGACTCTTCAAAAAGGATTGTTCTTTTTTTCCCTTCTCTCAAGAATGCCACCAGCCCTGCTGTTTCCATCTTTCCACTCTTTCCACATTGCTTTGTCTCCCTCTCTCTCTCTTCTATCTCTTTCTCTCTTTCTGTTAGTCTGCAGCCATCCTCTCTGAGTCTGAGATCCCTCTTAAAGATAGGGGGATATGAGCGCTGTTTCATCTTCTCCGGGCTCATCTGCTAGAGGTTAGCAGGCATGTGGAAGCCATTGTGCTGAAGACCCGGGCTGATCAGAGAAAGATGTGCCTCTCTGGATCTACTGCTGCACATGTTTGAATCCCGGGACCCTTATTTGCTCGGTCTCGTTTTCTTTAACATTCCTACCCTTCTCATTCTCTCTTTCCCTCTCCAATTACCCCCATCTCTCTCTCTCTCTCTCTCTCTCCCCTGTATTCTCTCTGTCTCTCGCTCCTTGTGTGAGAGCTTTGGTGAGGAGGCTTTAGTAAAATCACTTCTGGAAGTAGCTGTGATGATCCAGCGGCCTGACAGATTGTTTCAAACAGTTTGCAATGTCTTCAGCTGAATGGAGTAAAAAGATCAGACTAATCTTAGAAAAACATACTAGACTTAGTCATTTTATATGTTATATTTGCTAAAATGTGGAGCTGCAATTGTTTACAACTTCTGGACCGAGCGGCAACCTCGCGCTCTCTCTCGTGAAGCCAACAAGGAAGTGACTAAAACTGCAATTCGTTGACTGGCCGCTTGAGGCTGGCTGCAGAAGAGAGTCAGTCCCATAGACTCCCCATGTTAAAATTCCCAACTTTACAGCAGAAAAAAAACATGTTTACAGCCTGGTTTAAAAAATGATTTTGGTCTATATTGCTAATTTTGCCCTTCATGACAACTGTGAGGGGGGTGAATTTTTGTAAACCTCATCCGTTTAAATTATATTAAGACTTAAAATTCTGCATAATTAAGGGCGTGGCCGCTTGAGTGACAGGTGGATTGCCGCTGCTGACAATGCCGTCGCGCTAGGTAGGCGTGGCTTCAGCAATCAGCTCCCGCCTTTTTGCCCATTTTCGATTATCCGATCAGCGACGGCCCGCTCTGCACACTTTGCGCTTCAAAACCTCTACTGAGGAGTCTATCCGTGACGGACACTACATCCATATTTTTTTACAGTCTATGTTCTGGACTCATAATTTGCCAAATGTGACACATTTTAAAGAAAATTGGGCTTTAAGTACAAAACAGCTTGGTATGATATATGGTATGATAACTAGACTCATAAGATGTGACAACAGTTTTTGAATAATGGCTACTGTTTCACATACTGTTTTTAAAAACTAACATGCAATGCTAGTATGGTAAACTGCAGAGTTTTCAGTAACTAGTAGGCTAGAGTTCCATTCCCACCATTGCCTGAGTGAATATCAGTGTCTGTCTTACTGTAACCTTGTCGCTCTTTGTCACTCTCTCTCTCTGTTCTCTGTCTGACAGTGTTTTATGACAGTAAAACAGTCTGTATTATGTTTCCTGCTCATGTGACTGATGTAATCCCAGTTTCTCATCCTTTTCAGTGTATTACAGTCTCTCTGCCGTTCTCTCTCACACACGTGGACAGTTCGAAAAACAGCTTGCAAAATAATTAGTTACAGATACACATTGCCAAATGGATACAAATGATCTCAACAAACTAAAATCTCAAAACCAGCTTCATTTTTTTTCCCACCAACTAGCTTTACAATATTTTATACACAACCTCGTTTACTGCTGGAATAATGACCATTCCATTTGGAGTGTATGGCGTGTGATTGTGTCATTTTACTTTAGGTTACTTTTATTTTATATTATTAAAAAACCAAGGTGGTTAATTTAAGCTGTGCAATCAAAATGAACAGAGAAATTATTAATTTATTTTATTATTTACATTTCTTTTTTCTAAAAAAAAATAACAGGGTGGTAAACTTGAGCTGCACAATCAAAATGAAAATGTATTTTTATTTTATTTTATTTATTTCATAAAAAAAAAACAGTGAAATAATTTGAGCAGTACAACCAAACTGAACAAATACATTTTTTTTATATTTATATATTTCTTTTATTTTTTTAAAGGTGGAAAACTTAAGCAGCACAGTCAAAATGAACAAAGAATATTGAATTTATTTAATTTTACTTTAGAAAAACTGGCAGAAACTTTTTTTGTTATCTCAAATATGAATCATTTACAATTATGCAAATGTATGAACATTTGTTGCATAAAAATAGGTTTTATGTTTTAAAAAATTGCTATTTGTCTTTAGATATTTTTATTTTAGTAGGGAGCTTAATCAGAGAAAGTGAGTAGTTTTTGATATTTGTTTGGTCATTTGATCAGTCAAGTCCTTGTTGAATATACTGTAACAAACTCTACTGTATGACGTGTCATTTTATATGCTTCATTTTACTCCACGAAGCACAAAAGTAGTTTGCATTTGGATAAAACTTTTTAAATAGACACATATGGCAGTGTGCGCCTTTAAGAAGACCTCACTGACTGATCTTCTTAAGGTACTTGGGATATTTTTGCTGAACAAACTGAAAAAACGTAAGAAAAACAAACCAAAGTGGTAACCAGCACTTAGTAGAAACCACTGATCCTTTCTTAGCGATCACGCTGTAACTTAATGTCCTGATATATCACTTTACCCGTCATGCTGCCAAGACACAGTATTGGCCTTAAGAATAAATAATACTTTTGTACTGGCAGCTCACCGCAGTCCCTGATCTCCAGACCCACGTCTCCAGAGTCTTCAGAACACGGTCGGAGCAGAGCTGGATTAACCCCCTCTCCCGCTGCTATGGGCCGCACACTCTACTTTTGTATGCATATTTATGTTCGTTTTATGTGGATTTATGAAGATGTGTTTGGTGTTTATGGCTTTGGCTCCCAGAAAAGGGAAACGTGTATCTGTATGTAAGACGATGGAAACAGCACACAGGCTAGATAACTACTCCAGCTGTTGGGTTTTCTTGGCACGCTTCCTGCTCCAATCTTTCACACACCCACACATTTATTTCTGCTGTTGCAAATATGTGGAGATGGCTGCCCAAAGCTTGTAGCATCGAATCCTTTTGTTTGATTTGTTTACGCGGGAAAATCAGATTGTTTATGTATGCGGCAAATCGCAATTTTGGTGCAAAGCATAAGAATAAAGCTTCGAATCAAGCCAATAAACAATACAATTTTATCCCAAACAAAAGAAAACCTAACACTGGTACTTCTGACCCGTGTCTACACCATTATCTAACCACAGAGGAAAACTTGTAGAGAGTATGTGGTGTGCTGTGTGTGTGTTTCTGAAGACCTCGGGGTTATGTTATGCCCCCGGGGGCCGATGCCCCTCTGCGTGCGCTCTGGAGGTCGTCCTGCTCGCCTTGCCCTAAGCAATGTCTGCATGCTGCATTTCTGCTTCACTTTGGAGTAAAAGAATAGCTGGAACAGATAACCCTACGCCTGTGTGTTCGCACTGACAAGAGCTTTCATTTGCTCAACTGCAGTTTTCTAAACAAATCATGCATTTGTCCCACCACCAATTTTGCGAGTAGAAACTTGAGATGAATGTTTGACCCCAAAGAGCTCTAACAAAAGCCTGAATGTAGCCACAAAATTTGTTTGGTTTATCGTTGATTAAGGTTTCCCACATTATGTCCTGTTTTACCCACGAGGAATGGTAATACCATTCCTAAATATTTATATATTGGCTATTATATACTTTCATTTATTTTATTTATAAAACAGGGCAGTAAACTTGAGCTGTGCAATCAAAATGAGCTGAGAATATTTTTTTTTACAATTTAAAAATTAAAAACAAGGTGGTTTTAAAAAAGGTTTTAAAAACTTTTTTCGTCACATAAAAACCGGTTTTATGTTGTGACAGCTAGATTTTTTTCTTTAGAAAAGTTTTTTTTTTGCTGTCAGCCGTGATTGTTTGTAGTAGTGAGGTTAATGAGATAACGTGTGTAGTTTTCGGTATTTATTTGCTCTTTTGATCAGTCAAAATTAGATTTTATTTTATTTTATAAACAAGATTTTCCCGCGTAAACAAATCAGACAAAAGGATTAGATGCTACAAGAAATCTCAAATAATGTGATTTCTTAAGCGTGTATTGACATTACTTGCACGTGCAAACACCTATAACATTTTGATCAAAAATAATTGAAGTCTAATTCTATTTGTCTTGTAATTTCGGTGAGACTCATTTTATTTTTGCCTTTCACTAATTTAAACTGTCGTTCGTTTCTCTCTGATGTGGCAGTTTACCCACGTAGCTACATGAGGACCTGTCAAACGCTCTGCTGCACTGCTCTCCACCACCACTCAAGTGGGCCGATACGACTTGTTTGGACAGTATATTTGAAAGCGTTGTGTTATTATTACAGCTCAGTTTGTTCACCCCCCTCGCCGTCAGTGCAACCCTGTTGTTTGATGACGATTGTGAACACACACCCCGCGGCGCTTCTGTTAATGACAGCGGACGCTGAGCACTGTGGGAAATGTGACAAAGGCTTGATCAAACTAATAGCTACTTCATATTTCCTCTGCCTCAGAGGTTAAAAGAAAAAAGCGACTGGAGACCATGAAAAAACTGTGTTTCCAAAAACAAACAATTTATATGTGATAAATGATACGGGATTGTTTGTTTTAGCTCTTTTAAAGTGAAAGTTCAACCCAAAATTTCTATTACTCACTCATTCTTAAGCCAAACCAAACCCGTATGAACACAAAATACATTTTAAAAAGTCAATAAGGTCCAAACAACCACAGAAGAAGCAATAAAAAGTGTTCTGGTTTGGATTGACAAGTAAATGATAACAGCTTGTGAACTGTCCATTTAAATGAGCTACATTTTCCCAGAATGCCTTGCTGCATGTTTAACGTGGGTCGTAACCTCCTGCCGTTCTCCAAGTACTTACGAACAGCTCTGAGCATGTTAATAAACGGGTATCGTGAATAGACTCTCTGTCTTTAGGGTCACCGTTCGGAATGAAGCAGGGGCTCGTATCAATAGCTGTTTCCTTTCAGGTCCTCTTCCACTAGACTTGATGAATTAGCCCTTTTCTTAGTCCGCCACCCTAAAATAACAGGTCTCTAAAACCTGACAAGGACTATTAATCAACCGAAACCTTTCCAACTGCATTCGTTTGGCATCTCCAGCGACTTGTTAAATGTTTTCGTAATCGTAGCCAGTTAGGCCACGTTTCGATCCCTGACACCCACCGAAATTATCTTTCCCCCCATATTTGTTTATTGATAGTAGAGTCATTGTTTAAATCTCTTGATTGGAGCTTCCCTTTTTTCCTCTCATAATCCCAACTCCCAAGTTTTCTTCTCTGTTAACGCTCCCAAACGAGTAATAAGACCTTCTCATGTAAATCACCCAACTGAAGTACACTACATGTCCTGTACCGTGTCTGCCACCCCTACAAAAACAGGTCACTAGGTAATTGAATAGTTAAGGGAGGACTTGTCCTTCATCAGCGCCAAGCAAAGCATATGGCAGTAAAACCATGCGCCTGCTGTTTCATTTCCACAGGCCCCCTGAGGACTAACAGACCGTGGAGGGGTTGAAAAGAAACCTTTATTTCCACACACACTTCAGAGAACGGGCTGCGTTTTGAGGTCACTGCGAGAGCGATAGGGGAGATTTGATCTGAAACGCCACTGCTGATGTATTTGGGTGCTTCTTTTGGAGCATTCGCTCATTGCCGGTCTGTTTATTTCTGCACAGCTGAAGCGTATGGCACTATTTACCCCATAGTCAGATGCCGTACACACATGCTCAGTACAAGCTTTAGATGTTGCTTTGTTACCTTTGAGATCCCACCCTGCGTCCCGTCTCCTCAGAGACACCCCAGATCTTGACCGTAACGCCACATGGGTGCAGGAGCGAGGAGTTAACGCACCGTAGCTGGGGGCCTTCCTTTGAAGTCGAGACTCACCAGGAGAGCGGTATCAGCCGAAGAGAAAGAGCGAGAATTATAAACCCCAGCGGACGCCGCAGCTCCAGGCAGGGTTAGCTGGCTGTGAATGCACTAGTGGGTTGGTTTCCCCCCATCTCCTCTCAGCTCTCTGCTGCTAATGAGAGCAACGTATCGATCTGCTCTTTGAGACTCTAGGCAAGTATAGTATGTCCTCGCTAAAGTGTGCATTTCCAGCAGCAAGTTCTGGCCCTCACTGGCCCCGGAGACCCTACAGACAGCGGAAAGGGTTCGAGCATCAGGCAGTGATGAATGAGGTGGGCACTCATGATGGTTTAGTGGAAAATAATGGAGGGAGGAATAGTGGAGGAAGCGTTTGGGGAGGTGGATGTAAGCTAGAGATGATTGTCCTGTAGAAAGTAGTATGAACGCCAATTTGGGCTTTATATATTTATTTTTGCTTGATGTCAGAGTGAAGTGCCATCCGTAGCTGGTTTTACTGTTGTAATTTGAGTGAAATAGTATATTCAGCATGGGAAAAAATAAATGTTGGGCTAGTGGTTGCCTTTCAGGAAGTGATTAGATTGTTAAAAGGGTGCATTACAAACCAGAATGGAGCCAGATTGAATGCTAGTTTGAAAAAATAATGGCATTGGCATTGTAATGGCATTGTACAGTAGCCTATGTGATATCAACAAAATGCTAAGTAATTTTGCAGGAGAGCAAGTCATTACTTATTATTACCGTATTTTTCGGACTATAAGTCGCACCTGAGTATAAGTCGCATCAGTCCAAAAATACGTCATGAAGAGGGAAAAAAGTCGCACTGGACTAGAATTTGCATTTATTTAAAACCGAGAGAAAACATTACCATCTACAGGAGCACTGAGCAACATAGAGCGCCCTCTCGCGGCTGTAGACGTAATGTTTCCTCTTGATCCATTTTTAGTTCATTTCTCTTGGTTCATGTCAAATTAATTTTGATAAATACGTCGCACCTGACTGTAAGTCGCAGGCCCAGCCCAACTATGAAAAAAAAGTGTGACTTATAGTCCAGAAAATACGGTATATGTCGCGAAAGATTATTAAAAAATATTATCTTGGAAATATTACACACTGATGAATCATTCGCAAAAAGAACAGGAGAATCCATTAAGAAAGAAAACATAGCTGGGTGGATAATTAATTGTGGATGCATGTTTCCACTCTCCACTTTTTACAATTATTTTTGGATTACCTTTGCCATCTTCTACAGCACACTTAAATGGAATCATTAAAAACATGAAACTATTTAATAATGCTGTTAAATATAATATTGCAAATTTTAACTTTCTATTATTAAGATTATGATATTGAGTTCGCTTGTAGCATTTAAGACAGTTGATCGTTTTTAGTCATTTATTTTCATTTATTCATACACAATAGCAAATTGAATTAATAATAATAAAAACGTTTATTCAATTTACAATTTATTTATTTATTTTAGTTTTTTAATTGTTATTACTATTTCTTTATTTCACAAAGTAGTTTAGAATTTTATTATCGGCCATTTATCGCATATCGACCATAACAATAATTATCGGTGTGTCGGCTAGAATTTTAATCTGGTCCATCTCTATACATCACCATGGTGCATATCTAAAGTACCATGGTATGCCATCTGATACTGTCACTGATCCATAGTTCCACCAGAGTAGTTTCTGTAACATTTGTCTAGCCGTTTCGTTCAGTTCTTCATTCTTCAGTACTGTTTCTTTTAGCGGGTGGTCTTGAGTGTTGGATAACCAGCGGCTGGCACAAATCCAGCTTCAGTCTGACCTGCAATGGCGTGTCGACCCAGGGTGCAGAGTAAGTTCTAAATGAGGTCTCGCTCTAATTTGTCATCCCTCCATTTTTGTATTATGTTTAGCAGGCACCATGTGGACAGATGATCTGGAGGAGAGGGAATGTGCGGCAGCGTTCCGTGGGTTCACATCTGGGAATGATTGCGTTCGCATGTGCACATTGTTCATGTGGAATTGTTTCTCGCAAACCTGACGTACATGTTCTTTCTCTCGAAATATTCTCACGATTTCATAATCTCGTCCCGGTGACATCTAGTCTTGTACGTGATGCTCGATTGGACAGATGCAAGAGGTTATTGATTGTTTGGATGAAGCGATGAAACATGATGATGTTCATAGTTCCTGTAGTAGAATTTTCCTTGGTTTGAAACCTGCAAACCAGAAAAGTTTGGTGAACCGTATTTCTTTTTGCTGAACACATTGGTTTTGCTGGATAAGATAGTGGAGAACCAGTTATTCTAGTTTAAAATTGCCAGTGATTCTATTCTAGCTGTGGTTGGCCAGTCTGGTGTGGACAAACCAGCAAACCAGCATCCAAAAGCAACATATGCTAGTCTTTTCAGCATGATAATGTTCAGTAAGCTTCTAGGCATATTCATAGAGTGATTATAATGCACATTTATGCTTATTTAACTCCTGGATTTGATCATTCCCCATGATTTCTCTTTAAGGGTGAGTGGATTCCGGTGGAAAAGGCCCACAATTGTGTTCTTCCCGCCATCTCTAGGGTTTCGAAGTGCTATTTTTTTTTTTTTTATCAAATCTCTAGTTCCCCAATGGCTCCAGTTGAACACTCCAGAAACCCTCAGTGGTGGCTCAGCAAAATCCATTTCATTTCCGCCCAGCAGAGCTCATACTATCATCCCTCTGTAGCCGGCGTGTGGTATTAAATATTCATTTCATTAATGTCAGAGGCACATCAACGCAAATCTCCTTTTAATTTGACATTACCACATCTGTTTCGAATTTCTGTGAAGCATAAAGTTCTGCAAAATTCTGGAAACTGAAAAGCCACTTTTGGGTTGCCATATTTATTAGGAGGATGTGAGGATTTGGCTGGCAGTAAAGGGTGAAGAGCATAGTTTGTGTACAGATTTGAAACAGATGAATCAGTAGAATTTGGTCTGAGATCCAGATCATTCAAAACCGGTATGGCCTATATTTAAAAATTGGTCATGTAATTAGAGGTATGTTCATACAGTTAAAGTGGATAGTTGCTTTTAAGCTTCAAAAAAGGACGCAAAAAAAATAAAAAAAAGAAAAGTATAAAAGTAATCATGACTTGTGTAGTATAATCCAAGTCTTCATGTAGAAGTTCTTCAAAAATATATCATTTGTGTTTCACAGAAGAAAGAAGGTTTTATATTACTTATTTTGGGTTAACTGTCACTTTAAAGTGAAGTGCTTGGCTTCTCTCTCTCTTACCATCACTCTTTCTGTCACACTTCAGTGGTTTATATCATTTCCAGGACTCTATTCCCATTTTGTAGATACAAGTTCAGAACTTGACTTATGTACACACACACACACACACACACACACATACACAATGTTCCCCACAAGGCCCTGTTAGAAAGTGAGCAAGTTATCAAGTTTCTCAGCTCGTGGTGCAAATCAAGCATGGGTTGGTTTCGCACAACTGTGCAAACTCCATCCAAGTTTGTTGGTCCGTCGCGAAAATCAGAATCCCAGAGCTGAGCCATGAACAGCAAACACAGCTCACATTAGATACTGACCCTCATCTCTTTCTTCACCAGCCAGTGATCTTCTCTGGACATGTGTGTCTTTCCTCTATAGACTGCCTAATTATGCCGGTCGGGGAAACGAGATGCCTGTTGGAATCCTTGTCTGGAAGGAATGATATGCTTGAGAGATTGTTACAGAGAAATGATGGAAAAAGAGAGAGGGATAGAGAAGGAGAATAATTTCCATTTCTTTCAGCAAATCACCTCTTTTCAGTGGGGTAAAAGGGGACTTTAACCTGCTGTGACATCGCAAGTAGTAGAAACTGGAATCATATGGCCAATTAAGTGCTTAAAGTCTTAGAGGAATGTGGAGGCAGTCAGGAGTTCAGGTTACCTTGAGCATCTCACTTTGATCTTGTGCTGAGGTTAATCGTGCTGACAGGAACACGTTCAGGGCGTGAGAGCCCAAAGAAGTTTGCATTTCTGTCAACTTCCATGTACCTGAAATGAAAAGGGCAGAAATACTGATATATGTAATATTACATAATAGAATTACAATTATTTATTAATAAAACTTTTTACTTGTGTGTGTGTGTGTGTGTGTGTGTGTGTGTGTATACAGTATTGTTCAAAATAATAGCAGTACAATGTGACTAACCAGAATAATCAAGGTTTTTCGTATATTTTTTTATTGCTACGTGGCAAACAAGTTACCAGTAGGTTCAGTAGATTCTCAGAAAACAAATGAGACCCAGCATTCATGATATGCACGCTCTTAAGGCTGTGCAATTGGGCAATTAGTTGAATTAGTTGAAAGGGGTGTGTTCAAAAAAATAGCAGTGTGGCATTCAATCACTGAGGTCATCAATTTTGTGAAGAAACAGGTGTGAATCAGGTGGCCCCTATTTAAGGATGAAGCCAACACTTGTTGAACATGCATTTGAAAGCTGAGGAAAATGGGTCGTTCAAGACATTGTTCAGAAGAACAGCGTACTTTGATTAAAAAGTTGATTAGAGAGGGGAAAACCTATAAAGAGGTGCAAAAAATGATAGGCTGTTCAGCTAAAATAATCTCCAATGCCTTAAAATGGAGAGCAAAACCAGAGAGACGTGGAAGAAAACGGAAGACAACCATCAAAATGGATAGAAGAATAACCAGAATGGCAAAGGCTCAGCCAATGATCACCTCCAGGATGATCAAAGACAGTCTGGAGTTACCTGTAAGTACTGTGACAGTTAGAAGATGTCTGTGTGAAGCTAATCTATTTTCAAGAATCCCCCGCAAAGTCCCTCTGTTAAAAAAAAGGCATCTGCAGAAGAGGTTACAATTTGCCAAAGAACACATCAACTGGCCTAAAGAGAAATGGAGGAACATTTTGTGGACTGATGAGAGTAAAATTGTTCTTTTTGGGTCCAAGGGCCACAGGCAGTTTGTGAGACGACCCCCAAACTCTGAATTCAAGCCACAGTACACAGTGAAGACAGTGAAGCATGGAGGTGCAAGCATCATGATATGGGCATGTTTCTCCTACTATGGTGTTGGGCCTATTTATCGCATACCAGGGATCATGGATCAGTTTGCATATGTTAAAATACTTGAAGAGGTCATGTTGCCCTATGCTGAAGAGGACATGCCCTTGAAATGGTTGTTTCAACAAGACAATGACCCAAAACACACTAGTAAACGGGCAAAGTCTTGGTTCCAAACCAACAAAATTAATGTTATGGAGTGGCCAGCCCAATCTCCAGACCTTAATCCAATTGAGAACTTGTGGGGTGATATCAAAAATGCTGTTTCTGAAGCAAAACCAAGAAATGTGAATGAATTGTGGAATGTTGTTAAAGAATCATGGAGTGGAATAACAGCTGAGAGGTGCCACAAGTTGGTTGACTCCATGCCACACAGATGTCAAGCAGTTTTAAAAAACTGTGGTCATACAACTAAATATTAGTTTAGTGATTCACAGGATTGCTAAATCCCAGAAAAAAAAAAATGTTTGTACAAAATAGTTTTGAGTTTGTACAGTCAAAGGTAGACACTGCTATTTTTTTGAACACACCCCTTTCAACTAATTGCCCAATTGCACAGCCTTAAGAGCGTGCATATCATGAATGCTGGGTCTTGTTTGTTTTCTGACAATCTACTGAACCTACTGGTAACTTGTTTGCCACGTAGCAATAAAAAATATACTAAAAACCTTGATTATTCTGGTTAGTCACATTGTACTGCTATTATTTTGAACAATACTGTATATATATATATATATATATATATATATATATATATATATACATATATATAGTACAGACCAAATGTTTGGACACACCTTCTCATTCAAAGAGTTTTCTTTATTTTCAATAGATTGAATTGATTGAATAAATTGTAGATTCGCAATAAAGGCATCAAAACTATGAATTAACACGTGGAATTATATACATAACAAAAAAGAATGAAACAACTGAAAATATGTCATATTGTAGGTTCTTCAAAGTAGCCACCTTCTGCTTTGATTACTGCTCTGCACACTCTTGGCATTCTCTTGATGAGCTTCAAGAGGTAGTCACCTGAAATGGTCTTCCAACAGTCTTGAAGGAGTTCCCCGAGAGATGCTTAGCACTTGTTGGCCCTTTTGCCTTCTGTCTGCGGTCCAGTTCACCCCTAAACCATCTGGATTGGGTTCAGGTCCGGTGACTGTGGAGGTCAGGTCATCTGGAGCAGCATCCCATCACTCTCCTTCTTGCTCAAATAGCCCTTGATGCCTTCAGTGTGACTCTACAATTCATAGTCATGAAAATAAAGAAAACTCTTTGAATGAGAAGGTGTGTCCAAACTTTTGGTCTGTACTGTATGTATAAAAAAGCAAATGTGGTCAGTTTTGATTTTACATTGACTTTAAATTACAGCACAGGTTGGCAGCTTGACTAGGTTTTGGAAAACATCGCATTGGAAGTTAATATGTTTCAGCATATGTGCTTTTCCCATGTCATGTGGATATAATTTAAAGCACTGGACTAATCTAATGTGCTGCTGTACAGTATCTACATGACACTGAAAGGAATGTGGTCTCGGATTAATGGAAACGCTTTAAGTGAATCCATCAGAAGGCTAACAGGGTTGACTAACATGCTTAGGCTCTGGAATATACAGTGTGTTCGTGTGAGCAGATATGAGACATTATTGCGCACTTGAGCAGTGGTTTAGATGAATGTTCATTCTTCACTGCTCACTTGTGTCCCACTTTAATATCACTTACATGCAGGAAGAGCACTTTATTTTTCAAACCCTCCGTTGTGCCTTTTTAGCTATTGTAAACAGAAGTTTTAGGTTAAATCACTAATAGATTAGAAGTGGTTTGTGCTGGGAAAGAGTAGAAAAATATTCTTCTAGTGGTTTCTAATTTGTTATTCCTCTCGTCTAAATATTAGCATGAATGGTTTCCTGATAGAAATGCTGTTCGTGTTTCTAATATCTCTTTTTCTTTCTCTCTTTTCATCAGTTCTTCGAGATGATTTCAGACAGAACCCTGTGGACGTGATGGTGGCGGCGGGTGAGCCAGCGGTCATGGAGTGCCAGCCGCCCCGCGGGCACCCCGAACCCACCATCTCCTGGAAGAAAGACGGAGTCAACATAGACGACAGAGACGAGAGGATTACGGTAAGGATATCAGACAGTGTTTCCTGTTGAAAAGGCCAGCTTTCTAGACTGGTTAGTACTGGTTTGGTGCTCATCTAGCTGGGGGAAGAGCCTTATTTTATACATACATACATGCATACATACATATACATACATATATATATATATATATATATATATATATATATATATATATATGAAATAGTCCATTCAAAAAGGAAAATGTAGAAAATGAAAATTTAGATGAGTTTGTTTCAGAGCATCAGAGCAAATTTTTAGAGATTAAGCATTATATCGCTTGCTCGACATTGGATCCTCTCCAGTGAATGGGTGCCATCAAAATAAGAGTCCAAACAGCTGATTAAAACATCACATTAATCAACAAGTAATGCATAAAACATCTTGATATATATGTTTCTTACAAACACACAGCTTTTCACTTGTTAAGACATTAATTGATGGAGTGGAGTGTTTTGGATTGCTTTGTGGATGGGACAAGCAATCTCTTTCTGACGGCACCCATTGGTGAACAAGTGATGTACTTTAATGCTAAATTTGTCTAAATGCGTTCAGATGAAGAAACAAACTCGGATGGTCTGAGCGTTTCTCTGCCTAGGACAGTAGTCCTACCACAAAATTGATGATTTCAACAATATATTTAATGTGCACAAATAAAAACAAATGTGGTCAGTTTTGATTTTACATTGACTTTAAATTACAGCACAGGTTGGCAGCACAGGTTAGGACAGTAGTCCCACCACAAAATTGATGATTTAAACAAAATTACAGCTTAAATAATACTATTTTTGGAAGAATTTGTGTAAGTGCCTTATTAAAATGAAGGGCTTCACATTTCAGCCTTGTTTTTGCAAATTAAACAAGGTCCCTTTCTAATTTCCAATTACCGTTACTAACGAAGACCTGCTTATTGTTAATAAAAAGAGACACTGCTAAAAGAAGTTCCCTTATTTAATGCAGGTGGATAACAATTGCTTCTGCTGCATTTTTCAAGAAAACGAAGGCCGATTAGGGCTTCTGCTGATGAGTGTTTAAACTGTGTCACGTCCGACTCTGTCAGGGAAAATTAATGGAGCTCATTCATCTGATTAGAAATGCATGCGGGAACGAAAGTTTGCCTTCGCCAGCGTTCACGAGCTGAAAACTCGCTCTCTGCTGATTTAATGCAGTCTTTAAACCAGGGCCACCAATTAGGTTTTTCTAATTAAATGTGTGGGAAATTAAGTAACGGGATCAATCAGGCTTCTTTTGTCGTTAAAAGAGTGACTTTGATGTGCATGCTGCTACTCGTTTTCCATGCGGTGTATTTGTGTGGAATAAAGCTAAAAGTGGTTATGGGGGTTTGTTATTTTTAATCAAACTGTAGACAGGGTTCCTGAGAATACACATTTACTTCTTAACATTGGCTAAAAAGGTAAAGAAGGAATGTGTCACGTATTCCAGCGTTCGGACAACGTGTAACTAAGACGTTTTTGGAATGCAATAGAACTGATTACGATAAAACTGAATCAAAACTAGAACAAGTTTGTTTTTGTAAGTGCTGTGTATGTATTAGTCTGCAGTCTAATTTTGCAGACAGTAAACTATGGTCATCTGACACCACAACAACAACACACAACAATGTATATACAAAATATACTCTTTTGTACTATTATACATAATATATATATATTAGGGGTGTAACGGTTCACAAAATTCACGGTTCGGTTCGATACGATACACTGATGTCACGGTTCGGTTCGGTTCGATACGTTTTAGATACAGCAAAATGTAAAAACATCTCAACTTTTCAGAATGCCGCAAGCGCACCGCGGGTCATGTGACAAGAACCAACCAATCAGCTTCATCCTTTCCCGTAACAACGTTGAGAGCTCAGCCAAGATGAAGGAACAGCTGATCATAGTTGTATATGGATTGCAATTTTGAAATAAATTCAGTAGCAGAGCTACTGCAAGCGATTTTTAGAGCTGCAAATCCATTTATCCTTCGCTGAAATTTCCGCGTCTCATGGAGAGAGCACGTCATTGTTGCTTAGCAAAGACAGACGCCTCAGGAGAAAAATGCGCTTAGCGTTTTCCATGCGTTTTTAGGCACGATATGTGAACGGCCCCTAAGGCGCTCGCTCACTCAGCACGCGCTGAAGGCTCGTTGCAAAATGTCTAATGCATTTAACAGACCAGAAATATAAGATCCTAAAATAACCAACAGGTCTGGTGTTTGGGTTGGATTCCCTGTAAGCTATAGTGTCTAAATGCTGCAGGGATAGTTTGCTGCGTGCATGTTTCTCCTTTTTTTCGTCTTTTCCCAGATAGTACTGACGCATATATCCCAGATATTCCCGCTGTTTTTTTTTTTGTTTTTTTTGTAATCCCGCTGGTGTACCCTGTCATGTTGCAGATGCGACATACCGTTGTTTTTTTATCCACCACTCTCTTGCCATCACCATTATAGCTTAAAGGGAATCCAAAGTGCACCCAAACACCAGACCTGTTGGTTATTGGAGGATCTTCTCATTTCTAGTCTGTTAAACGCATTGGCTATTTTGCAACGAGCCTTCAGCGTGTACTGAGTGAGCGAGCGCCTGCTGAGTACCCTAACATAAACATATAAGTTGGTGATTTTTTCTTCTTCGGGAGTGTCAGGGGCGTTGCCTGTTACGTTGTTTGGGTTATTGGGCTACCTTGTTGAACGCATATCATTATATTTCTTTCTCTCTTTTTTTTTTTTTTCAAATATAATTAATTACTCCAACGAACCGTTCGGTATACATAATGCGTACCGCGTACCGAACCGAAAGCGTCGTACCGAACGGTTCAATACGAATACGCGTATCGTTACACCCCTAATATATATCTATATATACTCTTTTGACACAAAAAGATTCCAACGACAAGCAATTTAGCTGTCCAAACCAGACACAACCATGACCGAATCAGTCAAATACCACAGCCAATCAAAAGCGTGTGTGGGTGGGCTCTCTATGCCACTCACAACACAATGTATAAGCCTATAAGCTAATTAATAAATATTAAACCTTTTTAATATTATTAAATGTACATACTGCGTGACTGGAATGAACTTGTTGGTGCGCACTGAGTTCACGGTTTAAACAAATCTTTGCTTTAATTTATTTTCAAGATCTATTGTTGCTTTCATTATTAGTGATTAGTGAAGTGAAGTGACATTCAGCCAAGTATGGTGACCCATACTCAAAATTTGTGCTCTGCATTTAACCCATCCGAAACGCACACACACAGAGCAGTGAACACACACACACACTGTGAACACACACCCGGAGCAGTGGGCAGCCATTTATGCTGCGGCGCCCGGGGAGCAGTTGGGGGTTCGATGCCTTGCTCAAGGGCACCTAAGTCATGGTATTGAAGGTGGAGAGAGAACTGTACATGCACTCCCCTCACCCACAATTCCGTCCGGCCCGAGACTAGAACCAACAACCCTTCGATTGGGAGTCCAACCCTCTAACCATTAGGCCACGACTTCCCCATTATGGCTATAATGTCAAAGAAAATGATATTTGAACTGACATTAGACACATTTAACTGAATAAAGCACATAATCAGTAGCTGAGACGATCAATTTTTAAATAGTTTGTATGTTTTTGTTCCAGCCACAAAGTCACGGAAATAGAACCTGTTTCTAAAATAGAGATTTTGCTTGTCGCTGTCGCAGCTCATTGGCTCTGAAAACACATATAAACAAATCATGGGTCACAGGAGGGGATGCTCTAAGCTTCAACATTCACAAACCTCTGTCCACTGTTATTTTTAACAGAAAAGAATGCAACGAGCTCGTAATCATTGACTTTATAAGTTGGAAATACAGAGACAACAGAGAAGCGATCTCACTAACATGTAGCACGTGTCAGAAGATCTGCGCTCCGGCACGATTAGCACTAACACTCACTGATCTATATATAACTGAACCGCGGTCTGGCCCACCTCTTCCAACCGAGCCAGGGACTGCTTAATGGAATGATCATATTATTCAAATGAACCATGCTTTGGGGGTCATACGCACTCCGGCATGGTTAAGATTGCCTAGTGTGAGCACACCCTAATTATTCTACCACATCCTGATACACACAAGTCTCTACCCGCCCATCAAGTGTTGTCTCATGCCACACTCTTCTGCGTTGGGTCCCGCAATCGTGCAGGTCTCTAATAGGAAGTAAAAGCATTTTGTATTTTGTAAAAGCGCCTTTTGTTTGTATAACAGTAGCTCTACTTTAAAAATAACAAAAGTGCACAATTCACTATTTTTGAATGCATTATTAGTTTTATGCATAACAATGCGATTAATAAACAATTTAATAATTGCCAACCACTAATATATGTGTGTGTGTGTGTGTGTGTGTGTAAGCCAGAAATGCCATTACAACAAATACTACCTTACAATTAAATAATATAGTTTGTCTTTTTTTTTTTTTTTTTTTTTTTTTTACAAATAATTAATTTTTTAAAGCAAAACCTAAGAGTGGCAATTATGAGAATGGGGTTGTGTTTAAATGTACAAACAGTGTAAATATTTTGTAAATATTTGTGTTCCTGTAAGAATCATTTGTGTTTTTTTTTTTTTTTTGTTTAGTGACAAAACACATTTCACAGCAATAAACTCATATCCGTTGGAGCATTGGCTCAACTACAGCTCTGCGTACAATAATGAGCATCGGCATTATTCGTTTGTTTTGCGTTCCACTGTTATCTCTAAATTAAAGCGCTCCAATTTGGCCATTAATTGCTTTTCAGCAGTAATTGCTGCAGTCTGCTCAAAAATTAACTGGAGCAGTGCGGCACATTGAAGCTGACGCTCCGTATTGTTCACAGCGTTTTGTTCGGAGTTTGTGTGTGATTATCTGGCCTGCTGAATGACTCCACACTGAGAGCCCTGTATGAGCACTTCTGCTCGAGCAGTGCTGCCAAACCACACAAGACAAAAGGCATGCGGATAAAGCAATCCCCCAATGCTCAGATTGATCGCATCCTCAGCAGCCGCCCTGCTGTTACCCGAGAACACAGGGAGCGAGGGAGGGAGGGTTCATTGACTCTGGACCGAGAGTGAAACGATCCTGCCGCGATGGAACTCCAAATATGTGTCTGTGTTAGCTTGGGATGTTTGGGTAGTTGGGTAGCTGCATTATGAAACCTAGCAAGCTGCCTATCTGGACAACAGTTTTAAGGTTTCATGCCATATGCTACCATGTACATTAAACAGAAAAAACACAATGCATTTCATGAGGCAGCTCGTTGTCTTTTGAAATGGAGCTCAAGTTTTTTTCCTGAGGCACATTCTCACTTTTCCCTTGGTTCAATTTTTTTTTGTTCACTGTATATTCTTCCAAATGCACACACACACTTACTCCTCTGTCTGACCCGACCTTGTCTGCTCTGCAAGTCTTGTGCCGTTTCAGCCGTTAAGCTCTCGCTCAAACAAACAGTAACATAATGACACTTCAAACCCTCTCCAACACCACGGGGTGCCTTAAATAAACTCGCCCTCCTTCCTTCCCCTCCAAACCTCTCCTTTGTTTAAAGACTTTTTTCCACCATTAATATTTAGGAGAGGGGACAGGACTGAAGAATGCTTCAGAATGTGTCTGGTTTGGACGTCTCATGAGACCTGGTGAAGGATACGTTTAGATGTTTGTTGTCTTTTAAATGTAAATGACTGTAAAAGAAATCAGCTCAAACTCTCATTTTACACCTCTGAGAGACACTATACACTTTAATGTTCATTGATAGTGTATTGATACTTTTTTCACGTTTCTATCAATCATCTTTTTTTCTGCTTAGTTTCCATCCATCCATCTTTTTTCATCTGTAGTTTCTGTCAGCATCATCCATCTCTTTCCATCCATCCATTATTTCTGCTTTAGTTTTAAAGTTTCTATCCATTCATCCATCCATTGTTTAATATGTCTGTTCATCCTTTTTTCTTCAATTTATTAATCCATCCATTGTTTCTTTTGTAGTTTCCATCCATCCATCCATCTTTACTTTCTTTGTTAGTTTGTCTTTCCATCCATCCATCCATCTATGGTTTATGGTTAGTTTCCATCCATCCATTTATTTTTTTTACTTTCTTTATTAGTTTCTGTCTTTCCATCCATCCATCCATCTATGGTTTGAGTTTTTGTCTATCCATCCATTGTTTCTTCATTAGTTAATGCATTAGTTTTAATATTTTCTGTAGTTTCTTTGTTAGCACAATTTCATCCATCCATCCATCCATCCATCCTTCCATCTATTCCTAGTTTCTTCTGTAGTTTTTGTTAGCATCCCTCCATCCATCCATTACTTATTTCTACTGTATTTTTGTTCGTGTCCTTCCATTCATTATTTTTTCTTTAGTTTTTGTTAGTTTCTACCCGTCATCCCATCCATCCATCCATTGTTTATTTAATTTCTGTTTGTTCATCATTTTTTCTCCATCCATTCATCCATCATTTCTTCTGTAGTTGTTTTTTTTTCCATCCATCCATGCATCCATTTCTTCTTTAGTTTCCTTGCTAGTTTCTATCAGTCTGTCTATTCAGCCATCTATAATTTTTTTTATTAAATTCTGTCTATCCCTCCATTTTTCTACATTACTTTCTTTTAGAGCTGCACGATAAATCGCATGCTATATTTAACGCGCATCTTGTCAGTAAAGCCGGTTCTGTAATCCGCGGTAAATCTCTAAACGTGTGTGATTTCACATGGAGCAGCATTAACTACACAGAGCCGTTGCTCTTTCAACAATGTGTATCTCTTTTGTCCATTTATTGTGAATTTCTAGATGCAATATTCCATTTTAGTGCAGACTTGAAGACTGTTTGTGGCATTTGTGAACATGACCTCATAAGTGTAATATCTGCATCTAATTTGTAAATTATGGGATATACAGTGAATGCCTGTGGTCTTTATCTCCGAGACTCTGTTTACACATTCCACAAATTAACCACAGTCAGATCCAGCCGCTGGACTCACCACTGACCGCAGTGTATGCTAATCAATGAGACATGACATGATCTGCCATAAAGTGAACCCACATGTTGACCTGTGTAAGTGCAGGCAGGTAGGGGGCCGCAGGAGAGCTGCCATATTCTGCTCCCCCTCATTGACTCTCACAGTGTGGTCCCCTGATGCAGTGGTCAGATGTGTTCTGTGTGTGTGTGATTTTGATGTGATCAGGTGACTAAGGACCCCCAGCTGCCCTTACAGTTGCCTGAGAAGAAAAAAAAGGACCTATTTGGCCTGAAACCAGATGCCTAGGAAATTATAAGCTCAGCTGAATAGCTACTACAAAAATATAGTGTAAAGGTTTTGACCTTTGACATTTAATCCACATATTTATGACTTCTCATATTTTCTTTCTGACAGATACGAGGAGGAAAACTGATGATCACCAACACCAGAAAAACAGATGCTGGGAAGTACGTGTGTGTGGGAACCAACATGATGGGGGAACGAGAGAGCGAGATCGCAGAATTGACCGTTCTAGGTGCGTTTGGATATATTAATCCAATTAAATTTGTGCATTTCAATATATGACATGTCTGATTGTCAGATACTCCCGCAGATGATCTGCCTTCTTCATGATGCACATGTTTATATAATCAGGTTCCCACACAAACCTCTGGTGCATTCGATTGTGGAAACGCATGCAGATGGATTTACTTACACACACACACACACTGTATGAAGTGTTTGTTTATAGGCAGAACAGGACAGAGTCCAGATGTTTAGAGTTTGTGTGCTTAGCTGTAGGAAGACTCCAGCATGTCATTGACCCTGTTTAGGAGACATGGACCCATTATCCTCAGTTTGCCGTGAAACAAATACCAGCTCACTGCACACACTCCTTTATTCACACATGCACACAAAAATATACATTCATCTGTCATCCAACACCTTAACATATCAGTTTACACTACCCAACATCAGAGCTGTGACCTTTGACCTTCCCTCCTTAATCCCTCACACACAGCGTCCTCTTCTTCATCACTGTCAACCTCATTATTCAAACTCTGCTGGCATATTTACACATTGCAGGAGAAAGTCACCAGCCATATGATGTCAAGTCAAGTTTACTGTCATTCTCAGTTTAGACCAAGTGTAAGAAATAGAGTTACATGTTATTCCTCCAAAAACACTTTCAGAAATATCAGCAGGTTTCATTTAAAGTGCCAGTAGAATTACAAAACACAATGCTGAAAAAATAAAGATTGTTTTCTAACAGATTGCCATTGGTCATTCAGATAGTCCCGCCCCCAACTCAAGCCATTGGTTGAGCCATTGTTGATATGTTAATTACAATTTGGAAATAGAAACCTGTAAATTACAGACTTACAGTAGAATCTGCATTAAAGTGAGATGGAAGAAACTATAAAAAAATGACTCCCCTTAAAAGACTAATTTCTCATTTAATTCAGCTAATTTTCATAAATTAATGACTCTGTTTCATTTAATAAATCGATGTTACTTTAGTTTTATTTGTCTACAATGATTGAATGTATTTTTTATTCAAATTATTATTTAAATGATTTTTTTTAGTGTAGTTTAAGTTGTGTATATATATATATATATATATATATATATATATATATATATATATATATATTATTATATATTTATGTTATTTATGTATTATTTATTATTTACGTATTTATTTGAAATTTTAAGATTTAAATATTTTGTATTATTATTATTGAACATTATTTAAATAATAGAAAATGATTTTTAATAGTTTTAGTTCATAACACTGATAGCAGTACTAGCTAGCCCACATTCTATGCAAAGTAATATAAATGGAAAGTGTTATAAACACAACATGGACTAAAAAAAAAATCAATGGCTACATTACAAGTGATCGATAAACATGAATGAACTGCTGTGATACAGTAAATGTGCCTTTAAGGAGCTGTAGCTCTGTATCCTCATATCAGTCAGTTAGATTATCTTAATCTGGGCAGATTTTATCATATCCTAACATCAAAGTTATATAATCTTAATAAACAAATACAAGAGGAAGCTTTCTTTAAGATTAGCTGCATGAACGTTTAGGCTAAAACAACAAGTCAGAGTTCAAGATGAAGCAGAAACCATAGACGAGCTGTTTGTTTGAGGAACTCTGTTATGAAGAAGAAAGATGAGAACGAATAAGAATAGATGGGTAGATATAGTTCACTGTTAGTTCAGAAGTAGCCAATCAGATCAGAGAAGGGAATCTCTCATAGGGAAGACTGGGAAACGTGTGGTACATAATAAGCTGTGTGTTTGTGTGCAGAGCGGCCCAGTTTCTTGCGAAAGCCGAGCAGTCAGTCCGTCCTGGTGGACCAGAGTGTGGAGTTCAGATGTGAAGCTCAAGGAGACCCCGTGCCCACCATCCGCTGGAGGAAAGAGGACGGAGATCTGCCCAAGGGGAGGTATGTGTGAGAAAACTTCTGCTTATAGTTTATATTAAGAACAATGAAATGGGAGTGGGAAAATCATCTTGCTTGTGTATCATCATCTTCTGAGGCATGAGATCTGGGAGGACCACACGCTCAAACTGAAGAGACTGACCTCAGGAGACGCTGGTACTTACACCTGTCAGGCGGAGAACATGATGGGGAAGACGGAGGCCAGCGCCACCCTCACCGTCCACGGTAAGAACACACAAACACACGCTGTCACTCATCTCACGCTGCTTTGATCCTGCAGCCAATTATCTATCATTTGAAGTAACCAATGCCCTCGGTGGGCGGGAGATTGTGTGTGTGCTTTCACAAGCTTATTCACAGCTGTTAGTTTTCAGACAAACCTCTTCTGCTTTGACAGCTTGTCAGGTAGCTTTGTCCGACTGGATGCTGCATCATTTTGAATATTCCTTAGCATTTTTTTTTTTCTAGCTGTTGAAAAAGCTTTATTTTTTTATTTTTTTTCTCTGAGTGAAACCGGATTATTTCGGTCCTTTTTCTGAAGCATCATTTCCACCACATCTCAAATGATTTATTATGTTCCACACCCTGTGGTGGAAATGACATTTTAATGTGAAGAATGGGTGATATCTTCATCTTTCTTAGGTTTTTGGAAACTTGGGTTAGGTTAGGTTAGTTAGGGTTAAATGATTCAGTTGATGTTTAACTTTTGTCACTAATCGCAATCCATATTTTATCTCAAGCTTGCTCTTCACTTTTGTTTTCTTAGTAACAGAGTATTATAATTAAAAAAAAAAATTTGTTGTGGAAATTATACCACAACTGAGATAGAATTACTGGAATAATATATTTTTTAATTTACAATAAATATATGAATATTGATTGATTGATTTTTTTATTTTTTACTTTGGTTTGTTTGTAATAGCATAATTTTTAAAATAATTATAAAAAATATAAATATAAATATATAAACAGATAAAAAATCTGAAATATTTAGTTATAATAATATTAGTAGTTTTTAAATATTTTTGTATATTTGCAATTATTTATAATTTAGTCATAATTTATAAAAAAAAAAATGTTAATAAAAAAAGTGGTTGTAGAAACACTCATTTTCACTTGACGTCCCCTTGAGTGAATTTCACTCTCTTGAAGGCTCAACTCTTAGAGAACAATGTGCACATTGTGTGTGCCACCCCTGAGCACTTTCCTTCTCCTCCTCTCTCATTCCCTGTTCGCTTATTGCTTTTACTGCTTACAGAAATTGCTGAATTATTATTTTACGTGTGTGTTTAGCGGGCCAGCAACATTGGAAGCAGACTTCCAAACACGTCTGCTTCAATAATCAGTCTGTCCAGTGAAGGGGCTTATTACCAAACTTGTCTTTGGCACAGCATTGCTTTTTCAGATGCCAAGAAACGAGATTCCTTAAAAATTCAAAATGATGAGTTCTATTAGAGCATGTCTTTCAATTGACTAGAGTTTTTAGAGAATTACATGGGGTGTGTTTCAAAACCTTGTGATCTTCCTACTTTTAGCTATCGTAGATGCATTTGTAGTGTCAAACGATTCCTCAAATGATTCATTCAGTTCAAGATTTGAAAAGCTCAACAGTCAAATGCACACAAACACACACAATCTCTGAGATAGGTCATTCAGAACAAGAGTCGGTTCTCTGTTAAAAAGCCATGGAAAGATAATGTTGGATACAAATGAGGCCTCTCTCAGCTGGCGATTTAGTCATTAGTACTGATGTATTTGAGGAAAGTGCTAGAATGCCATGCGAGTCCCAGGAGTAGCTGCGTTAATGGGCCGTGGAAACCAAGTAGAGTGGGAGCCGCTACCACTGCCAAAAGAGCAACCGGCCCGTCCAAGTCGACTTCTCTTTACCCAGCTGTTCTCAAATATACCACTCACCCTTCATTTGTGTCCATCTCATAGGATCGACTCCAAATAGCCCGAGTTATTGCATTTAAAGTTAAATTTGACCTATTAACTGAGCTTGCTTAACAAATGTTCTTGGTTTATTGTGCACGATTCATCAATGGTTTCTTTGCATAAGCCTACTTTATTCTAACTAAATAGTAGATTTAATTTGGAAATATGCCACTTTAAAGATGCTTGGTGAATGCCATTTCATGTCGTTTTTAACTGTTTAAATCTGTGTACTGGAGAGTGCGGATTCTTTCACAAATTGCTGCTGAAATGTTAAGAATTTGTATTGTTTAATTTCCATGCATCACATTCTTTAAATAAAGGTGACACAAAATAGCCACCTTTGGATCCCTTTTAATCAGCAGTTCTTAAATTAACAGTTTCTTTTCTTAGAGTGAAGAACATTTTAGTAATCTAAAGAACCTTATTCCACTATAAAGAACCTTTTTATGCAATGGAAAGCTACCATGAAATTTAAAGGTTCTCCATGGAACCATCTGTTGCAAAAAAAGACAATTTTTAAGAGTGCAGCGGAAACAAATGACATAATAAAACTATTTAAAAATATTCAAATAATTGTCTGCCAATATTCAGACAAACACGCCCCTAAATTCATGCCATTTTTGGTAAAAAATGAAACACTGTAGCTTTTAAAGGGCCAGACCCCAGGGTACATTGTTCACCTAATAAAATCTTTGCCCAGACCAGAAGAATAAAGCCTCCATTCATACCTCATGACTGATAGAATTGTTTCTTTGTATGGTTTCTGCCATATATTTCAGCTCATGATATATTTACAACGTGTGTGTGTGTGCTAACCACACCTTATGTTTTGTGTGTTTTTTGTGTTTTATTCTCATTAATACATCGCTGCGCTGATTTTGTTCTGTAAGCATATCCTGTCATTTTTGCTCCATGTCGTGTGCGGTTTATTTGCACATCTATCACATCTGTGTTTTATCGTGCTTCTGTTTTTTTCTTTCCTCTTTCAGTTGTGTCTGGTAAGTTGCAAATATCACCCGTCACCATTTATGCTGCATTGACAGCAACAGGAAGTTGTCAGAACCACCATCCATCCACCTTCCATCCTCCCACCAATCAGCACGCTTGTCTGGGTTGTCACCGGCAACAGTGACAGCACAGCAGGCCTGGGTAAAACTAATGCTCGCTCGGAGCGTACAAGGTAATGTCAAAATTGCCTCATTTTATTTCTCACTTAGTTGGAAATTCTTCCTTTGTTCCTCCGGACGCATTACGGCAGTGTGTGATTTGACAGGTTTAAGATTGGTTTAGATGTGGCGCTCGCCGTCGTAGGGGGTCATACTTTGTGTCACATATTATGAACATTTTCATCCTTATTACACACTGAAATGGCTCCGTGCTATTATGGACACTGAAGTCGAGTTGACGTCGGAAATCACGAGACGGAGTTTGTTATTAAGATGCATGAAAAACCTGCATCCCACATGACGCCGGTGCCATTAAAGAGTGTCAGCACGGGACAGATGGGCCAAATCTATCCCCCATCTCCAAGTAAATTTGATTGCTTTGTGCCCTTGCACATGCAAATGAAGCAGACGTGGCGGTCATGCCGTTTTTATATTGCGTCTACATCTGTTTTTATGTTTCGGCATACCTGCACATCCCTCCATTAAACAGCAGTATGACGCTTCTGTTATGGCCTGCCGTTAATGTGATGCTCAAGGGTCGAGCTCTGTCAGTCTCCAGTGTATTTATTGTACAAACAAGAAATTCGGCTGATGTCAAAGACCCCCTGAAATCAAAATGAGAGACTTGCTTGTAGAAGCTGAAATGCACTTTTAAAAATTCAGTCTTTCTCTTTTAGGACCAAAAATATTAAAGGGGTCATATGATACTTTTTTTTTAAAGATTATTATTTTATGTATTTGGTGTAATAGAATATGCTGGCATGCTTTATTGTAAAAAAAACACATTATTTTTCAAATACAGTACATTATTGTAGGTCCTCTATGCCCCACCTCTCTCAAACGTGTTGTTTTCTACAAAGTCCCTCCTTCTGACAAGCACAGTCTGTTCTGATTGGCCAACTGACCAACTGCATTGTGATTGGCCAAACACCACAAGCACACGTTGGAAATGTAACGCCCCTTTCCATAATCACATGCTTCGTCTTTCAAAATAAATGTAAAGACAGTTAATAATGTCTTTAATTTTACGGTTTTACCATCAGTTCAAACTCGAAAGGAGAACAGAGTGTTGTGACAGACACAGTGATGAAGCTCATGTGTGTTTGCAGAACACATGCCACGGACTGTTAAGACAGATGACTCCACTGTGTGACCCTGTCTCTCTCTCTCTCTGTCACACACACACACACACACACACACACACGTGGCAGAGTCTTAACTTTGATAAAGAATATCTCTTTGGCTTTGAGACTTTAGTCTTTGCAACTTTACAGATCTTCTTTATGCACCAAGAGCTTGTAACACTCCAAAGAGAAAGAGAAAATTGAAATCGCATCTTATGACCCCTTTAATGACTCCAAAGATCTATAAAAAAAACAAGAATGTCATGGCTGAATCTGTGACGTAAACTCAAGATTATTGGCCTGACTCTCTGTTTTAATAAATAATAATTCAACAGGATAGAACAATGTGCTCATCAAGTCATTTCACAGCATTGTGTAAAGAAATGTTAAGAAAGAAATGTTGACACAGACGTACATAGAAAATAATTCTGACAAAATTGTGTAGTGTAATGCACTTACACTGGATGTTTAAAATGTTAATATTTATGTGCTATATTTAAATACTAAAATATTTATATATTCAGTACTGTAAAAAAAGAAAAAGAAATTAATACTTTTATTCATCAAGGATGCATTAAATTAATAAAAAAAAACTGTAAAGACATTGATGATGCTTCAAAGAATTTCGGTTTCAAATAAATGCTGTTCTTTTGAATTTCTGTTTGTAAATAAATTCTGAAAAAATAAAAAAATCTATCAGTTCATCCACAAAAATGTTGTTAATAATAAGAAAGGTTTCTTGAACATGAGATCAGCATATTAGAATGATTTCTGAAGGATCGTGTGACACTTAAGACTGGAGTAATGATGCTGAAAATTCAGCTTTGATCACAGAAATAAATAATTTTTTTAAATATCTTCAAATGGAAAACAGGTACTTGGTGCCAGGTGTTAGAAAGATGATTTAATGAAATGCAAATACATATATTAGAAAATAAACGCTGCACATCTGCTGTTAAACCATCAAGCTCCATAGACTTCCACTGTAAGTGCATTCATGTTAATGTTAATGTTTGTGGTTTACATACTAAGACTCAAAATGAATTGATCTTTGGTAACTGATTTGTTTAACGCATATTCCTGCAGTTCCTCCTGTGTTCGTGGTGCGACCCAGGAATCAAGTGGTCGGCATGGGCCGCACCGTGACCTTTCAGTGCGAAGCCACAGGAAGTCCTCAACCTGCCATATTTTGGCAGAAAGAAGGCAGTCAGGTGAGAATGTTTGTGTTTTATCACTATGAAGATGCATTTCCTGAGCACACTTATACAGTAACATATAAAACGCATGGCACTCTTCCCCATTAAAGTCAGTCAGATTTATGAGGCTCGTAGATTTCTAAGGCCATCTGCACATTTACACACATCTAATGGGTCCTGTGACACTCCACACCTCTAGCACACCTCAAGTCATCTTGGTTTGATCAGTATCACTCATCACAGGAATTCAATAGTTAGTGATAACATGCAAGTCCTGACAAGTTGTGTATTTCTCACACACTGAATATTCTTGCAGTGATTAGTGTTTTATGCTTTTATATTTTTGTTATCAAATTCTACCTCTAATCATAGATCTTTTTCTCGTTCCCCTCTCCAGAACCTTCTGTTCTCCTCTCAGCCTCCTCCACCCTCCAGTCGCTTCTCAGTCTCTCAGACGGGCGATCTGACCATCACAGCGGTGGAGCGCTCGGACGGAGGCTACTACAGCTGTCAGGCTCTGAACATCGCTGGCAGTGTGATCACCAAAGCCCTGCTGGAGGTTACAGACGGTGAGATGGACGCACTCAACACAGATGAAGCCTTAGTGAGCGCAAAAGTGCTCATGTGCATACCTTTTTTGCTGCTGAGTTTAGGGGACGTTACTCCCAAAATGATTTAATTTAATTTAATTTAATTTAATTTAATTTAATTTAATTTAATTTAATTTTTTTTTTTTTTTTTATAATTAAATATTTTAAATTGATTGCCTTATACTGTATTCATTGCTCTGTTTGGCACTTTAAAAGACTTACTCATTATATTACTTATGGATTTATTCATAGATTTTTTATATTCGTTTTTCATAGATTTCTGGTTGTTAGTTTGATGTAGGCATGTCAGATGTTTTGACAAGACAGCACAATACAGCTTTCTGCCAGGACACAATTAATTTTACTTAATCACATTCTGCTATTGTAATAATCTTTTTTGTAAATATCATAAATAATTTAAGTGATGTAGTGAGTAACCCTGAACGATTCGCTGACCGAAAGAGTCTTTTGACTGAATCATTAAAAAGAATGGGTTCATAAGAGTCATTTGTTGGCTAAATAGAGATTACATCTCATGCTGTTCATTTGTGCATGCGACACGCACTGTATAAAGGCAAAACATTGTTAAAAATTTGTGGCTGGACATACAATTTAGGTTTAAAATTCATATTCAATGCAAATGACAATATTTTATAGAAAATACACACATTACTCCAACACTGATTACTCCATGTGTTCAAATAGTCAACTAAATAGTGACAGTTTGGCAGTTCTCTGTCATCCAGCATTATCCCCTGTGAGTGCCGTCCTTAAAAAAACACCAACGCATGACAAAGAGAGCGAATGTGAGGTAAAGAAAGAATAATAACAGTTATTTTAGCACCAATCTGCTCTCTGGCCTCACTTTCACTGCGGGCACGGAGCATAATTACAGGTCACCGCCATGATGATTCAGTAATTACAACAGCGGCGACGCGCGGACACAACCGTGCCTGAGCGAGCGTGTCATGTGATACATAATTCATCCCTCTGATGGTCCTCACAAAAGGGTTGTAGTGCTCTGAAAAAGCGCTGCAGTGGCGGTTATGCAAATTGCAGCCGTGTAAATGGCGGTAATGCTTCTAGCGGGTCAAACACAATCAGATGGACGTAAATATCACAGCTCTTGCTACAGTCAGACTGAACAGGTCCGCTGTGAGAGAGACGAGGTTGTGTTTGGGTGTGTTTTAGTGTGTGTGAGGGAGGTTTAATGCTGCCCGTATTAATTGCTCGTCTCTAGATTGGCTTCACTCCAGAGGGGTTACCAGGATGTCATGTTTGGGGGGGCATTTGGCTTTTTTGGGGGGGCAACATAAACAACTGAAAAAATCGGCGTAAAAAAATCTTTAGCCTACTACACACAATCTGTTTTAGTGTATATCTTTTTCTAAGCCAGGAACCCACAGATAGGTACAGGGCCCCTATTAGACTATAGGGCTGTCACATAAAAGTTAGTTAAACCCGGTCAACATTAATAATATGATGATGATATTATTATTATTATTCACAGATTAATATATAGAACAGATCACAGTGATTGCCTGATGATGAGTGACAGGTGTTTGCTTGTGAGAAGACTTGCTACACGAGTAGGATTTTTTTTAAATGAATCTGAAGTCAGGTTTGTATAGACAAGAGGTAAATTAATTTGTTTCTTCTAAGCTGTTCCAGACATAGGTGCTACCATAAATTCGCCAGTTAGCCTCTAAGTTTCTTTGTGAATGCGGCCCAAGGTAATAAAAAAAAAAAAATGCATATGCTCATTTGAACAGTATGAGTATAGTATTTGAATGGTATTCTCTGGTTGTAAGTGGCTTTGGATAAAAGTGTTTGCTAAATGAATAAATGTAAACATGTAGGCCTAGATAAAAGGGAACATATTAGGCTACAGGGGGTAAGGAGACTTAGAGAGTTGAAATAAAATATATTTTTGTGAAACTATAAGAATTTAATTTATAATCTCATTAGCAGAGGCAACATAAATGTTTTTAAATATGGTTTTATTTTTATTTTATTTGTTTATTTAATTTTATTTATTATTAGTGGTGCTTGACATAGGCAAATGTTATTATTATTTTACAGGGGTGTGGAATCTGTATGGGTTTTTTTTTTTTTTTTTTTTTTTAGAAATCATGATTTTATCCTGATTCTTTGTCATGTTGGTTTTTCTATTTTGCAAGCTGTTTGAGCATCACAGCCAAACTAATTTCCCTATTATAAAGCATTTTAAGGTAACAAAATATGAAAAAGTATGGCAGATATTTAGGCCAAAGTGCATGGGTGAAGATAAAAATCTTTGTAATTATTTTATCTTTGTTATTAAAAAATGAGAACAAAGATACACATTAAAAATACAGATATAATACAAATAAAGTGTTTTATTTTCAGGTACAAGAAATGTAATTAGCAGGAGCATTAAAAATAATTAATGAACAAATATAAAAATAAAACACTATATACACTGATTCCTATTAAAGCAACTGTATTATTATTTTTTTTTTTTTTCAGTCAAGAGTATTGAGTGATTTTTCTCTGTGGGTTTGGTGTTTATTAACATTAAAGGAATAATTCACCCAAAAATTTTAATAGTGAAGAAAAAAGCCTGAATGAGTTTCTTTCTTCTGCTAAATATAAGCATTATTTTGAAGAAAACCAAACAGTTGCTGGTTCACAGTGACTTCCAGAGTATGTTTTACTACCATCAAAGTAAATGTGAACCAGAAATCGTTTGGTTACACAGATTCTACAAAATATCTTCTTTTGTGTTCAGCACAAGAAAGAAGTTAATATAGGTTTTGGAAAACATGTGAGTGTATAAACAATGACAGAAATTCAATTTTAGGGTGAACTGTCCCTTTAATTCACACGGCAGCATGTAGCCTATTGTCCCTTTAAGACCTGCATGCATACAGACATGCATCCTCTTTCAGTTGTTTACTTTCATTTTAGACATATCCAACTTAGTCTATACATAAACCTTGTGTTTCGACAGTATTAGCACAGAACATAACTTAGAAATCAGGCACAGTTTGAAGGGCTTTTTCGTTTTCGTGCCGCACTTTGATTGTGCTTAGAAGAACCGAACGTCAGAAAAGCACACGAATGAAACTTTTAATAAGCAATAAGGATTTAAAGCAGATGCAAATAATAATAATAATAATTTTGTGAATAAGTGCCGTATCCTGTTTGAGAAACTCTACCGCTGAGATAACACTTATGTTAATGTATTATAATAATTCTGTGGCGCCAGAACTGCAGCTGATAGAATGTGCGCTGCGGCACAATGCAACAATATTTCTTCAAAAGCAGATCGTGGAGACATTTTTATTGTCCACAACCAAAAATATTAATATACTATACTACCCTCGGCAGAAATTGAGGACAGGGGGCAGACGGGACCGCGAGGGCACTTTAGCGTTGGACCTTAAAGTCGTAGTCGCAAGTCGCAGAATTCTCTGACTTTCAAAAAACCCTGTTTCAGTCAAAATCACGATGTCTCGCTCTCAATGCACTTCGATCCCATACGCTGTTTTGGGGTGGCAACTGGAGTGGCTAAGCTCATTTGTGCCACCCTTGTGGACACGCCACTGCTCTAAGGCTCTGCCAGGTAAACATTTCATTGGCGTTCTATTCTCACATGATGCCCTTTTTCTGAGCCCGTAAGTCTGAAGCACGCGAGCACTATCAAACAGCGCCAAACTGGATTTTTGTTGGGTCAGACTCATCTGCTACTGATGGAAAAATATGCACAAAACAATCAACTTTTAAATGTTTATTTATCATCAGAGGGACAGTCCGTTTCTCGGGGAGGCAGGGCTTATCCTAGGGGAGGCTCTGCCTCCCCCAGCCTCCCCCTAGACACGCCCCTGCTTCACTCTGCTACTGCTGGTGACTGATTAGAAAATTGCTTCCAGTTGAAAAAATTGGATTGCATCTCTATTTCCTTCTCTCTCTCGTTCTTAAAACATGTACTCAGCTCGTTTGCTGCCAGGCATTGCTCTCTCACATGCTCTTTTTCCTTGGTTACATTTATTTTTATTTGCGTTCTTCATTCTCTTTACCTCTGACCGTACACGCGCTCGCTTCTGTGGCTCTTAGAAAATGTGGAAGGATGTATTTTGGATTCTGGTTTGGAGGACTGTAGTGTTTCATTATAGTTATTATAATGATATTAGTAGGTCTGGGACAACTTTAAGACTCTGCGTCTCATTCTGTCTCACTTTCTTCCTCTGTGTCGTGCTGTCTTGCGGTCTCTCACTTTTAGTTTAATGCATTTTAGTGGCGTTATAGATCATTTCGATTCATATCGGTAACTATTTTGCAGCTCAGACAAATGCATGCATGCATTTACTTTATACATACATTTATTTTGCAGATGCTAAGGGATTGCATCTTAAAGTGATCCATTTTATTTATTTTCTTTTATTAAAAAAAATAAAGAAAACAAAACAAGAAAGAGTAAAATAATGTTAAAATGTTTTGAGATGTAGAAAGATGTAGAAAGGAAAAAGTATATAGAATAGAAAAAGAATAGGGAACAGGGTGTTAGGGTGTTATAATAAATAAAAAAAGAAAACAAATTGACAATAGATTTATATATATATATATTTATATATATATATATATATATATATATATATATATATATATATATATAATTTTACTTTTTATTTAATTAAATGTTGTTTTTATTTTATTCTGCTTTTTATTTAATGAATTGCATAATTAATTAATTTATTTTACTGTAGCTATAAATGTAAATAAAGTGATAAGAATGAAAGAAAATAATTTGGTCTAGGTATTGATATACCATTAAATAAATGTGCAAACTAAATACAATAAACACTCAAGATGATAGAAATAAATAATAGGAACACAATTATTTAGTTACTGTTATTATGCTCCTGTATGAAAGTGACTGGATTCTCTCTCACAGTGATCTCAGACAGACCTCCACCCGTCGTCCGCCAGGGTCCCACCAACCAGACCGTGGCTGTAGATGGGACGGTGGTCCTGGGATGCCAAGCCACCGGCACGCCAACTCCCACCATCCTGTGGAGGAAAGATGGGGTCCTGGTGTCCACCCACGACTCTCGCCTCAAACAGCTGGACACGGGAGCCCTGCAGATCCGTTACGCCAAGGTACGGTGGCTGTGAGGGCTCAGAACCACATCAAAGCCTGACATGTTTATCATGCAGATAAATGTACAGTACCAGGGGACGTGACTCGGGTTCATGGGAACCTTTTCCTTTGGTGGATTTATAGCTTTGAAACTCCTCTCTGACCCTCGTGATGCATTAAAACACTCACGTATGGAGGCATGTGTTCGTTTGCTGCACCAAACCAACTTGTTCTCGTAAAGTACTGTTTCCCTTGTTCGGTTTTCCTTAGTAACAGATTTTTATGGAATTTTCCATTCCAAACACACCGCACAGAACAACTATTTACAGGGAATCTTGAGCAGTTTTGTGCCGTGCCGCTCGTCTTTATTAATATTTTATTCATGGGGGTTTCTGAATGCGGCAGGGTGCTTTATTGGATGCGGTTAGCTGCTGTTGGCAGATCTGTTTTTGAGCCGTTAGCTGTTTTATTCCCAGATATCTGAGACAGCACTGCAGGATTCACTCACAGCATCAAATAATCACAGCTCACTTTATAAAAATGTTGTGTTGTGAATTCTTTTCGCATGTTTAGGTCACTTTTCCACAGATTTACCACATATATATTAGTAAAAAATAAAATGATTACCTTGATAAAAATGTGGCTTTTGCATGATTTGTTTATAATTTTATTTTTGTCAACAGTATTAACTTTATTAGTTCATTAATGAAACTGATTACTTTCATAGCCGTAATTTAATTTTGTTTAAAAAGTAAAATAAATGTCATTTTTGTCAAACATCACTTTTTTTCCTTTTTTTTGTTTTGCCATTTTTTTGTTTTGTTTTTATGTATGCATAAAACTCACAAATTTTGTCACATTTTTAAATAACAGTTTCAGTTTATTTTTAGGTGTTTACGTATATATATATATAATTTAAAATGAAAATAACTTTTTTAGCCTTTTGGCCCTTTTATTTTTTTAAACATAACATTTGAGAGTTCTCTAAAGACTTAATATCTGTTTTATATGTCATCATTATCACATCATCTGGAAAAAATACTGAAATTATTTAATTACTTTTATAGCCGCAATTTAATTTTAATCTCAAAACTAGACCATATTTTCTATGCAGTATTTTTTTTTTTTTTTATAATAATTTCAGTTTATTTTTAGGTGTTTATATATACACATAATAAGTAAATAATAATAATATAAGTCCAAAGTATTGATACAGTATTGCTATATTGACATATGATCATACATCCTTGCTTATTTAAATGAGCTACTGATCAGTCTTTATGTGTTGTTTCTGCATGCGTCTTTGAAGGTCTGTGCTTCTGTTGGTGTGTGAGTGGTGTGTGTCGTACAGCATCAGACAGGCTTTCCTTTCATCCCTCACTACAGCACATCATCATCATCTCACACACAGACGGCCAGTGTTCAGAGAGCTGTCAGTCAGCCTGCAGGTTTTGATGTGTGAACACACACTCCTGCTGTCACCCCCCGTCAGCCGTGAGGGGGAGGGGAGTGTTTCCTGTCACCGCACACACACACACGCACACACACGTGAGCGCGTGCATGGGTTCCCCCTGCACAGGGGTCAAAGGTCCCAGCAGTGTGGGCTGTCAGAATACGACTTTAATTAACATAGATGTCTCACTTGACGACATCTCGCTTCTTTTAAAGAATAGAGGAGAGATAAAGCGAATTCAGGAGATGCGTCTCTATCTGTTGCGCTTCAGGCGCTCCACAGTAATGAACATGTCATTAAGCGAACACACACACACACAGTAGCTCCAGATATACTGTCTATTTCTGGTGACTTTCATACCTCCTCCATAAATTGACTGACGTGTTCTTAAATGTATCTTTTTTTCTTTAAGATATTAGCATAAACCAACACTACATCATACAGTCACTATAATTATCATTCTGTGCTAAGAAACCACTGTCTAGGAACATGCATGTAAATGTTAGTCTTTTTTTTTCTTCCGCTTTTACTAATTTTAGTTTCATTCATTCATTTATTTAGATTTCCTAATGAGTTCTCCAATTAATTGCAGGTTTGGGAAAACTACTATTTTATTTTATTGTTTTATTTATTTATTAATCATCATTTTGATTACCTAGTATGTCCTCAGATTAACTACAGGTTTAGGAAAATTATATTTTATTGAATTACATTTTTTTTTAAGGAATTGTATTTATTTGTTTGTTTTTAATCATAATTTTCATGGTAAGTAAAACATTGTGCAATGTAGACTGTGTAATCTGGTGTGAAATGACATTATAGTGTTATTTTAGAGCTGAATGCAGGAAAATCATTATTAATGTATATGCATATGTGTATATTTGCTTTAATAGCGCTATTTGTTTTCTTGATTTCAGCTGGGAGACACTGGCATGTACACGTGCACCGCGTCCACCCCCAGCGGAGAGGCGTCTTGGAAGGCTTACCTGGAGGTGCAAGGTACAGCAGAGAGTAAGACAAGATAACAGACAATAGAGTGAGAGTGCTGAGAACCAGACGTCAGGAAATTAAGTGTAAAATTGAGTTTGAAATTAAACCTTCGTCTGCCTGTAATTGGTTTTCATTGTCCCCCGCTGCACTGGGGAAACAAAAAAACCAAAAACATTTTGTTTCTCAGTATTTTTCTCTTCTTTTCCAACATAAATAACTGAACGTCCTTAAAGCAAGATTTACATGCTAGTGGAGTGAGGAAAATAAACACAGTTCAAAAGAGAAAACAAGTCGATTTACTCTAGTAGCAAATTTTAAAAGCTAACATTACTCTAAAAACAAGACTTGATATCTGTTTAATATTTCATATAATGTCTGATACTGCATATAGTATTTTGCTTCCCATGTAAATTGACCTTGTTTTAAGAATCCTTAGATATTTATTTGTTTAATTGTAAAGCTATTTAGACCAGAAAGCAAGGCAAAAAAACAGTTTTGGGTTGTTAGCATTGCACAGGGTGATATTCTCATGTGTTTATGGTTTCAGAGTTTGGTGCTCCTGTTCAGCCGGGCCGACCCACAGATCCCAACCTCATCCCCAGCGCCCCCTTCAAACCAGAGGTCACGGACGTCAGCCGCACCTCTGTGTCTCTGTCCTGGAAGCCCAACCTGAACGCTGGAGCCACGCCCACCTCCTACGTCATAGAAGCCTTCAGGTGACATCATCAGTTCTGACTATACTGCTCTATCATTGGTCCGTTTGGTTGTACGAGCGTGTGCTTTATAAACATTTGTGGATATCCTTATAAGCAAATGGCGGTTTTGTAAACAGCCAGTCCATTTGCTGCGGCATGTCATAAATAATCATACCCACGTCTGTGCTTTCCTGAAAGCCCTGAGTTATGCGGTAATGTTTGTAGTTGCGATGTTTCGCTACAAAGTTTGGGCCGCAGGGTAAACTGACGTTTGATTTGTGTGGTGTGGACGGCAGCCATGCGGCGGGCAGCAGCTGGCAGACGCTCGCGGATCACGTGAAGACAGAGAGCTTCGTTCTGAAGGGTCTGAAGCCCAGCGGCGTCTACCTGTTCCTGGTGAGAGCGGCTAATGCGTACGGCCTGAGCGACCCGAGCCCCATCAGCGACGCTGTCAAGACACAAGGTCAGTTCACCTTTGACCTCCCAGACAAGCGTTTTAAATATTGCACCCATGAGAGTTCTGAAATGTATCACTATGTTGTGTATTGTTCTGGGGTATTTGCTGTTCATATATGCTAGTGCTTCATATTTTCTATGTGGTTGGTTTATGTGAGTAGACGTCCCACCAACCAGTCAAGGAGTGGACCATGGGCAGATCCAGAGGGAGCTGGGGGATGTTGTCATTCACCTCCACAATCCCACAATTCTCTCGTCATCTTCTGTCAGAGTCCAGTGGACTGTGAGTGATGCCACAGTTTCTTTTAAAGGAATAGTTCACTCAAAAATTACAATTTTCTGTAATTATGTTGTTTCAAACACGCAAGACCTTCGTTCATCTTCTGAACACAAATGAAGATATTTTTTATTAAATCTGAGAGCTTTATGAGCCTGTATAGACAGCAATGCAACTGACACGTTCAAGGCCCAGAAACACAGTTAGGACATCATTAAAATAGTCCATGTTGCATCAGTGGTTCAACCTTAATATTATACAAGAATACTTTTTGTGCGCAAAGAAAACTAAATTATGCAACAATTCTTCTGATTTCATCAAAATATCTTAATTTGTGGAATTTGAGTTGGAATGACATGAGGGTGAGTAACTATAGACACTAGCAACTTTCTTTTTATCTCAGTTTAAGCACAGATTTGACGAATTTGAAGTTTTTATTTGGTATTGAACGAATGAATTTAGGTTTAATTAAACAGTATGTTCTAAACATCTGAAGTCAAGGTTAATTCTGTACAGATTTTCACTCTGCAAACGCATGCACAGAAGAACAGAAGTATTCCCAGCATGTTCATTTTTAACATTTTGGGTCGTTCGCACTTTATACGTATTTAATCAGAAACAGCTGAAACGACATCTGCTTTTATTGGGGCGGATCAAGAATTGATTAAAATCTTTACAAGCGTGTACAGTTCTCCTCCCTCCTCGGCCACATGGACTGATCGCAGTCATGTCATAACCTCCGATATGAAAATCTTTGCACATTAGAAGTCAACAGAAGCTCAATTCATATTTCTGCATAGGATAAGTATTTCAACGCACACCCACAAAGCCACAAAAAAAAAAAAAAAAACTGGTGAAGCCAACCAGCAATAAATGTCATAGAAATTCCTAGTCCTGGACAATGCTAATGCTAATCATTAGCAGGCGTTTACAGCATCTAAGTGATTTGTTTTTGCCCTGTTCTTGCCTGTAGGTCGAGCAGCAGTCTCAGTACATCCAGGGCTATAAGGTAATGTACCGGCCGTCCCCAGAGGGCGCTCAGCAGCGGCTGGAATGGGCCATGTTTGAGGTTCGAACCCTGGGGGAGAACAGCGCAGTCGTCACCCAGCTTAAGAAGGGCGTGACCTATGAGTTCAAAGTCCGACCTTTCTTCAACGAGTTCCAAGGCACCGACAGCGACATCAAAGTGGCCAGGACCCTGGAGGAAGGTGAGCAGAGCTTCCAGACATCTGACTGTGTGCTCTTTAAAGCATAATGTCCCACCATTTCTGTCTCATTCACTTAGTAGTCACTATACAATGCAATGTGCATATATATATATACATATATATATATATATATATATATACATACATACATACATACAGAGCTGGGTAGTAACTGATTGCATGTAATCTGAAGGATAACGTAATTAGCTTTTCTTTACATTTATGAACCCCCTGCAGTTCCTTGACGGACCGCAGTTTAGGAAATCTTTACATAATGTAAGGATTAATACACTTCATTATGTTAATAACAACAAATATAATATATTTTCTTTCTCTGTGCATTTTTATATCAATATGGTTCAAGATTATCATATTTAAATCAATATGATTAATTAGATAAAAAGTAATTCAGAAGTGGTCTGATTATATTGCTTAAAATGTGTCATGTTATGGATTACGTTACGTCAAATTTTTGGAATCAGTAACGGATTACATTTTTTTAGTTATCTACCCAGCTCTGTAGATATGTGTATTTGTTATATAAATAAATAATGTTTCATAAATTAAAAAAATAAATATTATGGAACATCACATTTACAGTCCTGGGGTATTTTGGATTTATGGATTAGGTTTTGGACGAGGTTTCAGTCAGTTTTTTCATGCTTAATTTTTCAGTCTAAGGTTCACATATGGTAAAAAATAGTGAAATAAAATAGTTTTTTTTACTCAAGTTCCTGGGATAATTCAAATTTTTTTGGGTTCGTTTCAGACCAGGTTTTAGTCAGTTTTTTTTTTTGTTTTTTTTTTTCTATGTACAGTTTTCAATTGTATGCTCACATATGGTTTCGTTGTGTGAAACAATTTATAATACTTTTTTATTTTATTAAAAAAAAATTATATATATATATAAAAATTTATTATATAAATTGAATTTAAATTATTATAAATATTTTTGCACTCACATTCCTGGGCGAAATCAAACAGTTTTGCATTTGTGCCTGGGTGTACCCGCTCAGACAGGAAATAGAAAGACCCTGAGTTTATTTTTTGGGTTGGCTCGATCTCAGTCACAGACTTCATTCAGGTTTTCTGCATACCTGTGCAGAAAGACACTTGCCTGCATTAAGTAGTTCTCATTTCTGTTAACGTGTGGTCCGCGGCCCATGAGGGGGGCAAAGCGGGCCGTTTAAAATACTTCACGAAAGCCAAGCAGCTAAAAAGAAGCCAAAAAGCGAAGGCTCGAACAACTGCTGTGCTAATTGTTCTGAGGGTGTGGCGTCTGTGGCTTTGGTGAACGCCAGCCATTTGGTCTGCTCCAAATTTGCCTGTTTGTGTTTGTGTGCGCCTGCTTTTTTATGCAGTTGAAATGCAAAACGTCAGAGACAGCGAAGATATAGCAAATGTTTCACTCCAGCAGGGCTTTGTGTTAACATTCATTCATGTATCAAGTGTATAATAGTTATGTGAAATGAAGTCCAGTGACAACATTCTGTTCACCCTGAGCTCAAGTATTCGTTCTGCTAGCATCTGGCACTGGGACGGTCCAATCACGATGCTTGGCAGTCGCTGCTCATTATTTAAGTGCACTAATACCGCTGAGTGTGTACTATTAAAATGAGTGCTTACATCTGTTTCAGGGAACACACACAGACACATTACTCCTATACATGTCTACATATTGTTTATATATGCACACATGTACATGTGAAATCTGCATATTTGCATAATTTAAGGTGTATATGCACATGCAGAACACGTGTATATTGTAAGGTGTGTGTAACATCCCGCTCGTGTCTCTTATCTCAGCGCCCAGTGCTGCTCCCAGGGGGGTCACCGTAACGGGAAGCGGAGACAACAGCACAGCTATTCTGGTATCCTGGCAACCGCCCCCAGAGGAGGAGCAGAACGGCGTGGTGCAGGAATATAAGGTACAAACCACAGGAAACTGACAATGAGAGAGAGAGACAAAGAGAGTATGAAAAAAAAAACAACAGCAACAGAATGAAGGATGGTTGTAGAGGAAGGAAATAGGAAGTGGAAGAGGAAATTATATTTAGTGGCTCACACTCCATTCATTTTTATGATGTGCTGCTGAATGAATGCTGAGAGTGTAGCGGTTTAAGGGTTGATTTTCATTGGGGGGAATTCAGATGTTGTGAAATGCTGCCACCTAGTGGTTCACGTGCGGTTTTACCACAATGGCCGTCCAGACAGACGTGATCATACGGATTTTTTTTTTTTTTTTTTTTTTTTACTTATCTTGTAGGGTTTTTTTTTAATCATTATTATATTTATGCCAAAACATTACTTTATAAGCATTTGGAATTATATATATATATATATATATATATATATATATATATATATAAATTATAATACTGTATTTAAATAATTGTTTTATATATTCATATATATATATATAAATATATATATATATATATATATATATATATATATATATATATATATATATATATATATATATATATATATATATATATATATAAATTTAACATTTTTTTATAAAAAAAAAAAAAAACAGCGTTCCCTTTGTTTTTTCTCCTTATTTTCATCTTGCGTGTCTTTATTTGCTTTTTTTAAATATCCAAACAAGATAACGGAGGCCATGTTTTGTGTTTTGTTTTATTTTGGTAGGTTTTTGTTTGTTTGTTTGTTTGTTTTACCAAAGTACGATGTTGTTTTGACTAGGGCTACTTTCAGACAAAATATATTTTTGACTGGTTAATAGACTGTCAGAACAGTACTTATAAACATAGTGCATTATATTAAGATAATTGCATTTGCAAATTATGAATATGATTTTTTGTAAATGCTTCGTATCTTTTTGTGTCCCTTTTGTATTTGTAGTCATAACGCAATTGTACTAGCAAATATAATTTCGGCAACTGCGTGTCTTAATGTGCTCTTCATGTTCAAACAAGATAACAAAGCCCATCTCATACGATATTCCTCTCAGGCTCTTAAATTTTATGGCTTTGCGGTGTTTTGGTATTTAGTTCGTAGGCCGTGGCTGACGAGAAGAGGTGCGGTTCGAGTCATTCAGTCCCAGTAAATTTTCCAGGTATATGTTTTCAGGCAGTTGAAGGAAGGTAGTCAGTAATTTCATGCTTGTTAAATTGGGCGGAGGAGGAATTTTCGCTAATCACTTTTCTTATACACTTATTCTTTCTACCCCATTATGCCTCAGGAGAACCGTCGAACCGTCCTTTCTCGTTACCTCACTTTCTCTCTTTCGACCCATAATCCACTTTTTTTCCCCTCTGAAGCCTTCGGGGATGTCTAAATCTGGTTAGCGCTTCCGAAAAAGCGGACGTCAGCATAGAAAAACATGTAAAAAAGCCATTTTTCTATGCGTCATTGTGTACAGCTCAGCGTAGATAAGTGCGCTGACCTTCTAATCGAAGTTAGACGGCCAGCGAGGGCCGATCTCACATTTCACCGCGCTGAATGGGCCCCTGCCGGGCCTGTGATTGTGTTAGGATGAGGGTGGCTGATCCCAGCTCTGGTCACGCACAGGGCTGCACACACACTTTGATGCTCATTTGGACGCCACGGTTAGCTGAGCTTCCCGAGAGGAGGAAAGACTAGGGTTCGGTGCGTGCAACAAAAACAAAACAGGGAACATCAGACCTTTGACATGAAGACAGAATGACGGAATGTGGGTACCGCAGATAGGGAGTGTTTATTCTGGGTGGTGCATTTTGTTTTCATGTTTCAACTTTAGCGCTACATGATATTGATGTGTGAACTGAAGCAGGAGGGCTGTCAAATAGATTGACTAACTAGCTTTGAGGAAACTCTAACTCTTTTATTTTAAGGACAGTCGCGCTTTATTTTCAGACAAGAAATATTTGTACGTAACAATGAGAAAGTTAGCGAAACAAGTCGTATATTTGTACAAACACAAAAGTTTGGAAACACTTTACTGAAGCAATGCTTCTCATGATCAAAGTATTTTGATAAAAATGTATTTAAACTTAATATTACTATTTAAACACTATTATTATTATTATTATTATTATACATAGGTTTTGAAACGCTTGACTGAATCTATGCCTCTTATGATGATAAAAAATATTTTGTTTAAATTCTTTAAAATACGTTTTGTAGACGAAATATTGAAATGCACAGATTTATAAACAGTAATAATTATTATTTTTTTTTTTACACACAGTTTTGATTAAACTTGACTGAATTTATGGTTCTCGTGATCTTAAAAAATATTTTTTCAAAGACTTCTTTATGTCCTTGAAATTATTTATTTTATTTTTACCAATTATTATTATTATTAGGATCATGTGAAGCATAAATTCAGTCTTGTGTACAAACCTGTGTGTAAAAAATATTACTATTACTATTTATGCTTCAAATGATATTATAATAATGCTAATGCTGTTAATAATAACATGAAATAAAAACAAGTTTTTTTTAATGGAGACTACATAATTTATATACTTAGATTTGTGTTTTTTCATAGTTAAAGAGTTGTGTAGACTTTTGAGGTGTCCAAAATATTAATCATAAATTAGGTGTGCCCAAACATTTTACGGGTTAAGTATCACTTTAAAAGGTTCAGTCTTTCGGAAAAGACTTGTTATTCAACATAAATAATTTTGATTAAGTGCTAACTGCCTGTTTTCTTGACTTTCCCCCTCAGATCTGGTGTCTGGGTAATGAAAGCCGATACCACATTAACCGCACGGTGGATGGATCCACACACTCGCTTCTGATCCCCGGCCTGCTCTCAGGGGTCACGTACAGGGTGGAGGTGGCAGCCAGCACAGGGGCCGGTCCCGGGGTCAAGAGCGAGGCTACGTCCTTCCAGCTGGGTGAGTCGGACCGGGATGTTGTTCTGGTTAACCGAGACGCTCGACTCTGCCAGACCACTGTTATTCAATACTAGCAGCTAAAGAAGAGCACAATATGAATGGTTGATTCGTCTGATAACGGGTTACAGAGACACAACAAACAGCTACCGGCACTGTTTAACACCCGGAAAGGTTTGTGAAGATGGACATTATTTAAGGCCTGTGCATTAAAAAACATATAGTTTACGCTTGTGAATAGCGTGGTTGTAACTTGCCTTGTGGTTATCCATCAAGAAGTATGTAATTTACAAAAACAGCCTTATCAGAGTCCTCTTTCTCGTCTGAGAATAAAGGAGACGTCAAGTAAAGTGCAGTTTACTTTAGTGCTGCAAAGCCTTTAATTGCTTTAAGTTTAATTCTCCATTATTAATTCTCCATTAACTTACCAGCTTTAACTTGTTCAGCCTGGAGACATTGGTGGCAGCGGTTAAACTGCACTGAATGGAAGTGATTGTGACACAGCCTGGGGTTGTGCCAATGGATACAGGTGGATAATAGGCCATCCGTTTATGCAAATCTGCTTTTAATAAGATGCCAATCACTGCTGTCAGAAACTAGTTTATAGTCAGTCATTTGACTGAGAGAGATTAAATGGTCTTTTGAAACACTGTTGGATGCACAAAGAGAGATTCATACAGTAAAGTATGCTAAGAAAAACAGTTGATCAACTTTTGGACTTGATATAAAGCAACTGTTGTCATAGTGTTAGACCAAGCTCCGTGAGCTTGCTTGCATCTCCGCTTCCTACACACCTGTCCTGTCCTGTCCTGACCTGTCCTGTCCTGACCTGTCCTGTCCTGTCCTGTCCTGACCTGTCAGCGGAGTCTCATTCACAACCGAACAACAAACACCTCTGAGACACGAAGTACAGAGCACAGACTGAGAGAGAGATGCTCAGGCTTTGGGAGAACCTGTCTGCCCCCAGCTAAAAAATATCAAAAAAGACAAAAACTGAACATGGTTAAAAAGATGAACGTGACGCCCACATGAAATGCAGGGAGGAAGGGGAAAAGATGAAAAAAACGAAAGAAGTCAACGGAATGAGATTTTTTTCCGGTTTGACAGCGCTAGTTTCTCTTTAAAGTAGAAATAAGAGAGGGCAACCAAGAGCGACAGCACAGAAGAGAAGTTGCTTTGTGCTTTGTGGTTGCAGTTCTTCATCGACAATTAAAAAAAGAGTGTGTTTGGTGCTTTTACATATTATGTAAAAGTTGAATTATGAATGACGAGCCGCTGTCTGCAGACATCAGCTTGTCATTCATAATTCATCTTTTAAATAATATATAAAAGTACTGAACACACTTTTTAAACTTCTTATTCCAGTTCAAAGTCACTATTTAGCAAAATTCACATTATGAAACATAAAGAAAAATGAACATCTCTGAATGAAACTAAATGGTGATTTCATCCATATTTTTTCTGTTGCCGTTTTATGTTTGAAGTAGAATTATAGTGTTATTTTTTACTAAAATTATTATTGCTAGTACTGTTGGTATTAACAAACATTTTTGTATAAGCTTTTACAAAATTAAAGGAATGTTTTGCATTAAACAAGTTCTGTGACACGCAAAGAATATTGATATAATATGTCATTTTTATTCAGACTATGTCTATTAATTAATATATTATCTTATTTTAGTAAATACAATTATATAAACAGTTTTACAAATTTAATGGAATATTGAGAAAAAAAAGAAAGAAAAGAAAGTGATGTAATTTATTTTTGGTTTGCAATTATTCTTTAGTTGTCTGTTGGTTTTACTATTATAGTTATAGATTTTTACCCAGTTGGATTATGTGCAAACTGACAGCATTCTGCAGGTTTATTTGACCTTGAATTATTGCATCAGTGTGATGGTTCTATCAAATGTTTTTTTCTCATTCCTCATGGTCTCTTTCTCTCAGACTCGTCAGGCCGTGTTCTCTCGCCTCCGCTGGACGACGACAATACGATTTCCCAGCAGATCTCAGACGTGGTGCGTCAGCCGGCCTTCATCGCGGGCATCGGCGCGGCCTGCTGGATCATCCTCATGGTCTTCAGCATCTGGCTTTACCGTCACCGCAAGAAGAGGAACGGCCTGAGCAGCAGCTACGCCGGCATCCGCAAAGGTCCGTCCAGACAGCTTGAACTTCCCTTCTCTTTCAGCGCTGGTGCTACACAACAGTCTGTTCCCATATAATGATTTAAAAACACATCAAATATAACATCAGTAGGAGGTTAGTCACTCCAACCTAATAATTATGAATCCCTGAGCTGTCATTAAAGTGTGTCTCGTCTTAAACAGAAGACTTCCAGCTGATCTCTTAATATTGAGTTTGTGTTAGTCAGAGGCAGATGTTTAATGGTTTTGTTATCTGTTCTTTCTTTCTCTGGTTTAGTGTTTGGCCTCGAGCTGTGCAGCTGCTCGTGTTTGAATTTGTAATCTCAGGTCTAATCCCAAACATCAGCCTCTTTTATTAAAGCTGGTATGAGAATACTTTTCCTAAATTAGATAAACGCGATCCATAGCCATTTCAATTCAGATTTTGTTTTAAAAAGCCGTTTCCTCTCTTGACCCTGATGAATCGTGGCGGATCCTTTACAGTCTGAATTCAGAACAGCTTCTGCTTTCTTTCTGTTTTCTCTTTCTTTGAAGAGATGACTGAGATGGCGAACGGAACAATGCCGTTTTTTTTTTTCCGCGATGTGTGTCTCAAGGACATGAAGCTAATGGAATGTTTATTGGCAGGAATCTAAAGGAAAAGATCCAAGCCATTCATTAGCGTTCGCATTCATAGACTCCCAAGGCTGGGCCGCATTCAAGTTAATTGAACGTGTCGACCACAAGAGCAGAAAAAAGCCAAAATGAATATGTCCATTTTTCAAGGTTGAGAGCACCTGAATTCATTTAGCAGGATGACTCGACAACATCTTGTTTCAACAACCGCACAAGACTGACAGGCAGCTTTTTAAAAGACGTTCTTTCTAAATGTTAGTGGAATATATATATATAAACGCACACACACAACAAAAAGGGTTTGCAGGTCTCAACATTAAGCTTTGCATGTGGATATGTAACTTGTATAGTTATCTTGTCTTGGAAGCTTCAGTTATAAAAATACAAACAAAAACCTACTAAATTATGTATAATAAATTAAAGGTATTTTAATGTTAGTATGAAATAAATTATTTTACATTTTATTTATTTTATACTAACTTTAAAAATGTTTTAGATAATTTATTAAATTTCTATATATATAAATATATATATATATATATATATATATATATATATATATATATATATATATATATATATATATATATATATTCAAAAGTATTCTAATTTTTAATTTTATACTAACTTATTAAACAAAGTATATAACATGTTATATAACTACTGTATAAAAGCTATATATTGCACTTTACAGAATGCAAATTTTACTAAAATAAAATGTTTTTTTTGTTGTTGTTGTTTTCAGTACACATTAAACAGGAAAAAAATCTTGAGTAGGTCCTCATTTATGCATTATGCTTAAATATTATAACCCAGAAGGTACATAGAAAAGTAGTGCTTTTTGTGCCTTCAAGCAAGTGAGACTGCAAAAAGTACATTAGTCGTCATGTAGCACCAATCTTCATTGGTTTTAGCATCTGTTGAGCTACTAAAGACACTCCTGCTTCCTGCAAGTACTGTGAAAACCACGAGAAAGCACAGGTTGCTATGTTTGAACCAGTAGCTGCGAGTCTCTTGAGCGTGACCGTGTTTGAGCAGAGGTGGATGATAGTAACACATGAAGTGGGAATCTGCTCTCCGGGTGGAACGGGATGATGGGGAGAGATGGAGAATCTTGCAGTGTGTGTGTGTGTGTGATGTACATGTGCGTCAAGCTGTGAATGTGTTAAATTGTTTAAAAACACTGATCGTCCCCAGACTCCTGAGATTTGATTTATTTATTGTCCATCAAATGATCTTTTTCCCATGCTGCATTTGGCCTGCCAAGCATCAATCTACTTTGCTTCAAAACCTTCATGCATAGAGGATAAAATCATCAAAAAACGGCCGAATCTATTAGATTCATCTTTTCTCAAAGCACTGCCAAGAATCAGACGAGCGCAGCCGATAAATGTGACATTTGAAAAGGACGGCAGCGGCTGACGATTTTAAAGGTTGTTTTCCCGTAAATACATGAAGATGAGAAGGTGAAGACAGCAGGTGTTGAATTCTGATGTATCACTGCCAAAAAACAATCCTGACAGCATCACGCGCAGCAGCTTTCTGCACAGATACTTTGATGTTTCTGATGAGCTGTTTATTATGAATTCTGACCCCATATTTCTCAGATTGATTCAACCGTGTTCATCTGCTTATTGAAGTCTTTGATCAACATGAAAGAAACTAGATTTCACATCAGACCGAGGGCATATGTTATAATAGATTGAAGTCAAAGTTAATAAAGTACACTGTTAGACTGCAGCCTGGCACGAGTTCTTACAATTCACGTCACATAATTAGCTATATTATTAATATTATTAATTATGTTAATAATGTAAATATGTTAATTTTAATTATAACAATTTAAAATACATGTATTTTAATTTTTTTTGTTTGTTACATTTAATTATATTAATATATACTAATACTAATATATACTAATATACTAATATTAATAAATTATACTTTCAAGTATAATGCAATATAATATTACATGATTAATGATTTATTATAATATATTTAAGCCAAAGTTAATAAAGTGCACTGTCAGAGTGCAGCTGAATTCGTGCAGTTCACATGTCACATGTTTGGGTATCTTATAATAATAATAATATTTATTATTATTATTATTGTTGTATTTAATTATGAAATGTTTATTTTATTTGATTATATCAATTTAAATACATTATTATTATTATTTGAATTATTTTAATATAAATGTTTGTTTTTTTATTATATTTACTTAATTTTTTATTATATATTTAAAATACATTATTATTATTATTATTGTTTGTTTTATATTTAATTATATTAATATGCATTTACTATTACTAAAATTATATTCTTTTATGGTATAGTATGATACAATATTATATATGATTTATTATAATGTTTAAATATGTAAATGTCTAACTTCGTGGAGATTTTGTGGCAAGTATTAGTAGACCTTTTATTTAGTGCATGTTAAAAATAGATAAAATAGAGGAATAATTCTTTCAATTTATAATTAAGCCACACACACACGTTTGTTTTTGTGAAAAGTGGGGACATCCCATAGGCGTAATGGTTTTTATACTGTACAAACCCTTCACCAACCCTACTCCTAGACCTAACCCTCACAGGAAACTTTGTGCATTTTTACTTTCTCAAAAAATCTCATTTTGTATGATTTATAAGCGTTTCGAAAAATGGTCACCCTCATCTTGTAATACCTGTATCATACCCATGTCATTATACAGAGTTGTGTATACAAGAGCACACACACACACACACACACACACACACACACACACACACACACACACACACACACACACACACACACACACACACACACATATATTTACTTAGGCCAGTAAACAACCTCCAAGAACACCCTTGCAACTGCATATCAACATGCTAAAAAAGAAATCATCTACACAATCCTAGCATTGCGGTGCCTTGCAGTTCATCAGAAACCTCTGTCAATATCAATATTTTCCTCTTGTCTCTGATATATGTACAATTAATCAGCCGCACAAACCCACAACTGTTAAACCACAGAGTTCAGATGACGAGGGGAATGTGATGAGGTTTCAGTGTTCAGAGTAATTGGTAACAGACTCGTTACACCAGAGACTGTAAAATATCATCAAAATTGCCTTTTTGAAAACTTTTTACAATAACTGCATAAATATTTAAGTTTAATGCACAGTTCTGCTTTGATTAATAATGCATTTCTGAATAATAATTATGAATCTGATGAATAATTAAAGTGCTCTTTTTCTCTCTCTTTGTTCTGTGTCTGCAGTGCCCTCCTTCACCTTCACCCCCACAGGTAATCCCACCCTCCTCACAGCACATATGCCCAGAATTCCCACAATCCCTGACGACTTCCTGCCCGCTGGAGTTAGAGAGCGCACGGCAGTATAATGTTTCTCCGCCGTTGTAATGAAGTGTCCCTCAACACACTCCCTTCAGTCACGTTCGTTCTGCACAGCAGAACTCCAAACAAATATGACACGGGCGAAGCGTGGGAGGCACGGCCTCTCTTTAAAAATACATCTCCCCACAAGAAAGGAACCCCAGTCTGAGTTTACATGGATAATCAAAGAGAAGTTCAGGCGCATAGACTTGTCAGCATAAAAAGAAGTCAAAAATAAAAGACGGAGAGGGAGGAAATGCTTAAAGAGAAGCGTGCTTGACTAAAGAGGGCTGTTAGAAGCGGCAGAGCGGCTGATCCTAATGATCCCAAAGCTGTGACATCAGAAGTCTCGTGGCCAATTAGACGAAGAGAGGAGCCGGCTAGCGTGAGGACTGAACTCGGATGACTTTTACATACCAGAGAAAGACGCTTAGACCCTTTCATTATCTCATCTCATGCCATCTTTCTGTAACCGCTGTTGACTCACCTGGTTATGTGAGGTTTCTATCAAAGAGATGAGAGGGGAGCAAACCGAACAAGCTTTATTTCCACACGCTCACTGGTTTTAAGCAAGGAGCTTGTAAGATATGAAAGAAAATACAAGGCCAACAAAATATGCTCGTTAAAGAGCTCACCCGGAAATCAAAAATCTGCCATCACTCCCAAACTGTAGGAGTTTTTCTATTCTGTGGAAGTTTTCTTTGCCCTTTGACTGCAAGATATTTATTTAATCACGTTTTCTGTGTTAATTTTTCTCATTAATGTCACTTCTTTTATCTACAGTGGCCTATCAGAGAGGAGGAGAAGCCGTCAGCAGTGCTGGAAGGTGAGATGTTGAATAAAACACACATTTTGTTATCCGACACTCCGAAGTTAATAATCAGAAGCTAACAGTGTCCATGTGAAGGGTGTGTACTGTGGTGTAACGGCATTTTATTGACACTAGGGGGCATTTTTGTCTTTCCAAAGACATTTTTGGAGGTTGTGCAGTGAGAGAGCCCCACAGAATCCAGATGAAACAAAAGCCCTCCATTTCTACCCTGCTAATGTAATCATTTACAACCAATTCATTTCACCGTTTACACTGGACCATGTGTGCATTTGTGCCCCTCGTTCAAATAGTTGCAGACGATGCGTAGTGTGTGTCTTTCCTTTTGAGTCCAGCTTTTAATCAAGCGGGTCTTTGTCCTTGCCTAAAGGAAAGGTTTAAACCTTTTGAAGCTAAAGAGTCTGTTAGAAAAATAAAAGAGAGAGACATACCCTGCTGCAGGGATACGGAACGAACTACAGAAGAGGAAGCCACGTTTACTTTGAAGCATCACGTCGAAGATTCACTGCACAAAACTCTTTCTTTGATGTTCTTTTTGTGTCTTTGATAAGCGTCCCTGAAAAAAACTTCTCTCATCTCCTCAGAAGCATTTTAATGTGACCTTGAAAGCTAACTAGCAAACATAAATCAGTGTTCTGAAATAAAAACGACTTCAACTGTAAGATTTGATAGAACCGGTTACTATGGGCAGTGGATGAATTCATATCTGCCTTTATACAGAGCTTCTCCAGCTCTTGAGATCACGCTGATTGACTGTGACACCCTGGCGTGCGCTGGGAGCTCCAATCTCTTCCTGTAGCGATGGCTGGGTTCATTTGGGTTTTTCTTTCCCAGGCTGGAGCAGCAATGTTCTCTAGCACTTGGGTAATCCGGTCACGGGGCCTCAGGGAAACGGTGTCATCAGCCATGAGCAAGTCAAGCAAACGCAATCCATTTAGCACAGATACAGCCTAATGCACTGAGAGATGCACTGGGATACAAGGAGATGGGATGGGCTTCCTGTTTAAAACTGAAGCGTGCCACCAAACCATTTGGTGATTGCCATTGGTCAGACAAACTGTTAACCATGCTCAAAACTCACACCGGTGGTGCTGTGTCAGGCTGATCGATTGCTGTCCATAACTGTGGCAATAACAGTTCAAAAATGAATCGGCAATTAACACTACTGATCATGATGATACAGTGTGCATGTACCACTTCCAAGTTAACATTAGTAATAAATCCCCATGTGTCTGTGTTTTCCAGGCCAGGTTTGTTGAATATAGGTGAACCAGCTACCCAGCCCTGGCTCGCGGACACTTGGCCAAACAGCTGCTCCAATCACAATGACTGCCCCATCAACTGCTGCACCGGCAGCAACGGAAACAGTGACAGCAACCTGGCCACCTACAGCCGCCCAGGTGTGTGTGTGTGTGTGTGTAGAGGAGTATAGCTGTTGCAGAAGTGTTCAAAAGCATAATGCTATGCTCTATGCATAGAGGGAAAATTTACAAGTAGAGATTTTTTTCAAGGTTTTTATTTTTTAATTTTTTTCTAAGCGACAAATGAGGAAATACTACTTCTGGAAGAGTTCTTTTCCTAAATGAGGAAAATAATTGCTAATGACTAGAAAAGCAGGTTTTAATTTATTAACTGTGACTCGAGGACTTGTTTAAATTGATTTAAAGCAAACGTTTACCATTAACGGTGCAGATTTCCCCCTTATACCACATTGTTTGTGCAACGACGTTTTCGAAAATCCCGTTGACGTTTGGGCTTATTAATTTCCACTGTAGTTTCCAACTTGGAAGCAGTACATTCTAGTACGTCGATCCAAGTTGGAAATTCCCACTTTCCAAGTTGAATGGAACGCAACTCAAGTATCGTGTCCTTCCTCTGACACACGACTGCATGTGTGTGATTTGTTGGAACCTGGACATTTTAGGGAAAATAAAAGCGGCCGATATTGAAAAAGGCCCCGCAGGCTGCAGTCCAGCTAATCCAATCAGCCGTCTGATTTCCATACCACCGTTAGAACCTTTTAATGCAGTTTCTCTAAGTGCTCGCTTATTCAGGAAACAAGGAGCTGCTACAGAGGTCAAAATAGACCTGAGAGAGCGAAAAAAAGAGAGGGGGCGAGGAAAGGAGCGATGGAGCACCTCCAGGTGGCTTTATTTGAGGAGTCAGCAAGTTACTTCACAAACAAAAGAACACCAGGTTGACTTGCTAGTGCAAAGAGACACACACTGAAACTGACAGAGCGGCGTTAATAGACAGAGTTACCCAGTTTTCACAAAGCAACTCTTAGTTTGGACAGCGGTGTCACTGTTGGTTCATTTTAATGTCACTATAAGAGCTTTTTTTGTTCTACGCTATCAGCAAGTGCGACTAAGCCATTGACTAAGAGTATTTCATTCATAAAGGAACCCTTAAATGCATCCAATCCTTTAAGAAAATGTCTTTCTATTGAATTTAAGAAATTAGCTACCATATTTATGGATAGGCCTGAGGATTAGGCTTTGTGTCTGTTCAGACCATCCACAGAAACCGTCGATTAAGCTTTTTTTAACCCCAGAAACCTTGGCTTTGCCTTTGATATCCATTTATTGGGAGTGTGTTTTCACTAACACTAGATTTTATCCCTGTCGCCTTCATCAAAGCAGGAATGAAGGATGAATGTTGAGTGATTCTCACAGCATGACGTTTTAAAAGCTTGACACCCGCTTGCCTGGCGTGCCAAATACTAAAAAATCTCCAGGATATTAACCGGATCAGTACCCACAGGGCTTCTCTGGAAAGACGACTTAGTTTGTCTCATTCCATGGGATATTTTATCATTGATACGTCAACCTTTGAAGTGCAGAGCCGTTTCTTCTTGTGGAAACACGAGCCACGCTCGAAATCCTTCAGGTGGCAGGCCGGCGTATTTACGCGGCAAGCTTCTCGCTCAGAACCCGGGGAGGATTTGAATATTTTATGAGCCGGGGAAAATTGGATCTGTCAGAGGATGGTCTTTTACAGCGTTCCTCGTTTCGGAGGCTTTTGATTCGGACGTGTTAGAACATCCTGCTTGATGAGCTGGGATGCCTTTTTCATGGCTGCTCGGGAAACTCAAAGTGACACGCTTGGCTTGTGTCGTGGACGAGGAAGGAGGAGGAGGATCGTAGTACACTGTCATTGATTCTGATGAAATGAGTGTTATCTTATATTTCGAGTATTCAACATTATCTTAGACATTTCTGGTTTCAAGTGTCCTTTTTCATTCTTGTTGGTATGAAGCTAATTAGAATTCACCAGCTTAGTGTCTTCACTCGATGAGTTTCTATAAATGCCCACTTATTTTAAAAGCGCTTCTGTCTGATCAGTACATCAATACCTAAAACATAGCAGAATCCAGGTTTATCCTTAGATCCTAAACAGTCCTTTGGCTGTCAAAATGTCTTACTCCTCTTCTATCATCCAGCCGACTGCATCGCCAACTACAGCAACCAGATGGACAACAAAGCCAGCAACCTTCTAGCTCCCGACACGGGCCTTTACAGCGACGTGGACCTCTCCAACAAGATCAACGAGATGAAGACCTTCAATAGCCCCAACCTAAAGGACGGCCGTTTCGTGGGTCCTGGTGGTCAACCTACGCCCTACGCCACCACCCAGCTCATCCAGTCCAGCCTGGCCAACAACAACGTGAACAGCAGCAGCGGTGGAAGTGGAGGAGGAAGTGCTGAGTTTAATGAGAAGCAGAGCTGGAAGAGCAGCCAGGGAACGCCTCAAAAACAGGCTGACATCAACGCGCCACTGCAGTATAACGTCATGGAGCAAAACAAACTGAACAAGGGTGAGTTTTGTGGATTTCCATGCGGTCCCCAAAAATTAAAGGCAGATTTATTTGAATTTGATTTTAAAGACTAGCTCATGCTCTTCAAAGAAACCCATGCCATGTTTTTCTCGGTTTACCACAAAGGTGCGTCATCAAATTGCTGCTCTTCTTGTCTTGTTGTTCTGTTGTCTCTTCATATTCAGACCACAATAAAAGCGTTACATGATTTTGATTCCTGCTAGCCTCCCTGGCACCTTACATGTAGCTTTTTCACATTCTAACCCCCTTTTTTATCCGTCACGGTTGCTCGTATTGCGTATATGTGTAATTCAACTCTGTGCTCTGCTAGTAAACTTAATCCATATTTATAGCTGTTGTTTTACTGTTTGGATGGGGATGAAGGTAAAGAGTAGACCGTAAAGTGTTGGATGTCTCAGAACAGTGTGATGCCAGAGATCTTAGATTACTGTACAAATAAGGGGGAATGTAACTCAAGCTCAAAGGTATCAAAGCTATCCATTATCTGCTGCTTCATATTGAGCCACTAAAAAGGTCATTGTGTTTGCTTTTTGACTCAACTTGCATGAATCTAACTGCGTGTGGGTGTGATATTTCACACTTGGTAGACAATTGAAACCAGTCACCAACAAGTCATAACAGCTTATGACTGAAACCCTTTTGTAACCTTTTACCACTCGACTGTCTGATGTTCCACTCTGAAGCATTTTGCATTGAAGTGTCTGAATTTTATAAGAGCTTTCATTTGTCTATTTCACAATCCCCCCCATTTACTCTGGTATGTAAAGGACTGGCTCATAATGCCTTACCTGGATGTATAATAAACACTAAAACTCAAAATCTCTTGACTGCAATCCCTTAGACCACTATCGAGGTGAGGGGCCCGTCTCAGGCACCATCCCCTATAACCAAGCCCAGGACGCCCTCACAGGAGGAACCTACAGCAGCTCCGACAGGGGGAGCAGCACCTCTGGTAAGACATCCATCCATCCATCTCTATCTATCTGTCTGTCCGTCCGTCCGTCCATCCATCCATCCATCCATCCATCCATCCATCTATCTATCTATCTATCTATCCATCATCTATCCATCCATCCATCCATCTATCCATCCATCCATCCGTAATCTATATATCCATCTATTTGTCCATCCACATGTCCTCTATCTATCTATCTATCTATCTATACACCCACCCAACTGTCTGTCTGTCCGTCCATCCATCCATCTATCCATCCATCCGTCATCTATCTATCCATCCATCTATTTATCTATCTATCTATCTATCCATCCATCCGTCATCTATCTATCTATCTATCTATCTGTCTAAACACCCACCCAACCGTCTGTCCATCCATCCCTAATCTATATATCCATCTATTTGTCCATCCACATGTCCTCTATCTATCTATCTAAACACCCACCCAACTGTCTGTCTGTCTGTCCGTCCATCCATCCATCTATCTATCTATCCATCCATCCATCCATCCGTCATCTATCTATCTATCTATCTATCTATCTATCTATCTATCTATCCATCTGAACACCCACCCACCCGTCTGTCCATCCATCCATCCATCCATCCATCCCTTATCTATATATCTATCTATTTGTCCATCCACATGTCATCTATCTATCCATCTATTTATCTATCTATCTATCTATCTATCTATCTAAACACCTACCCAACTGTCTGTCTGTCCGTCCGGCTGTCCATCCATCCATCGTTTTGTTGCCCATCCATCCATCCATCCATCATTCTAAAGTTCTGTTGTTTATCCATCCATCCATTCATCCAAGTAGTCTTAAAAACCTGCAGACATAACCTCCTAAACAGTTAGCCTGCAATTTATCGCATTATTCTGTTTTCTTCTCATTTCCATTATTTCAAAGTCTTTTCATCACTTAAAGAGGCAGTAAATCATATACAAAACAGGACATTTACAAATCACTCATTGATTGTTGAGAAACTCCGGGGAACGAAGAGAAACATTTGTGTCCGAACAAAAGGAGGAGATTCTTCCTCATGATTTCTGAGGTGCAGGAGTGATCTTAAACGGCAGTAACAATCTCTCTCTCAGTACTAATTCCTTTAGTTAAAGCCATGTTCCCTGGAGATTTCGAAGCTCTGCCGCATTTTCTGGGATGTGTCTGATTTGGAGGCTGTCCCCCCTCCCTTTTAGCTATTCGCCACACCGTCATTAATTACTCCGGCGTTCATCCACCCGACTCAAAGAAAGGGGGATAATGTTGTCAGAAAGCCGGTGTTTGTTGCGGGACAAAGATAAATGAGGCCCATTCTGCGGTGTATGCAAGGCTGCCGGCGTAATGCATCATATCTATTTTTATATTGTATTTGAAGTTCAGGTAATTAAAGAGAAGGTGTGAGTGTGTGGAGGTCCTCACAGCTCATTGGCTCTGAATTTTAATTCCTTTCTGTTAATTGGCCTCCAATGTTTCTCTTTTTAATGCTCTCTCTCTCTCTCTACCTCTCCTCTGGGCAATGGAGAGTGTTAGTTTTGAAAAATGACTCATTTTTTGATGGAGGGCGCAACGTTAATTACAAATAGAGAGATAAGGCACAAAAGCGTTTTATACCACATCAATTATGGCGTGGGTGTCATTAATGTTGCTTCTCCTGAGTGTAAAAGTGCCATTTGTTTCACACATGCATCAAGCACGCAAACACACTAACAGAAAAAGAAATGAACCAGAACTTATTTCAGTATTTTAGTTTGCAATCAAATTAATTTATAAATGTGGATGGCATGGTGGGCTGGGAGTTGATATAGCTCTGTTTGTATCACACTGAATATGTATTATTTATTCTTGCTTTACAGGAAGTCAAGGACAGAAGAAAGGTGGGCGATCAACTAAACAGTTCAAACAGAACCCAATGAACTGGACTGAACTGTTGCCTCCTCCTCCGGTCAATCCACCTCCATGTCAGGAATACACGCTCGCGATGGATGACAGGTTACAGAAACACACAAAGCTTTTCACTTCTGATGTACAGTATGCTTACAACGCACATTAGGAATTACATTCATAGTTTATGTATTTCAGATTTTTTTTTAACCATTACAATCATATGTACACACAGCATTTTAAATGAATTTGTAGTATTTGTAAATTATTTATTATGTATTTATATATTTGTGTGTGTGTGTGTGTGTGTGTATATATATATATATATATATATATACACACACACACACACACACACACACTCACACACACACACGCACTTTAAGAAATACTTAAAAAATAAAGTAATAATATTACATTTATAAATAATAATACAAATCAAAAGAAAAAAAACTAAAAATAACATTAATAACAAATATTAATAATAATTGTGTGTATATCTATCTATCTATCTATCTATATATATATATATAAATAAAACTTTAATAAGATAATATTATTTTAAATATAATTTTAAGTAGATTAATAATTGTATTGTTTTAATTTGTATTAATATTTTGTTGATTTATTAAAACAATATTTTAAAAAAACATGAATATATAAATCTATAATAAAGGTCAAACGATTGTGCATTATATGAAAGTTAAAACCTAAAGATCGCAAGATGTGTCCAAAAATGTTGGCGATTTAAGGATCATTTAATGATGTTTTCTGTTTTTTGGTTTTCTCTTCAGTTATGACACAGACCTGCAGTGCCCTTTGCCGCCGTCTCGTATGTATCTCCAACCTGACGAGCTAGAAGAGGAGGAGGAAGAGGTGGAGCTGGAGCGCGGACCTACGCCGCCCGTACGGGGAGCTGCTTCCTCCCCTGCCGCCGTGTCCTACAGTCACCAGTCCACCGCGACCCTCACCCCGTCCCCTCAGGAGGAGATGCAGCCCATGCTGCAGGAGAACCCTGACCTACACGAGCGCAGGTACGCCAGCTGCAACAGCTTAACAATCCTCTTCTATTTTAACTATTTACAGTTTCATACATTTGACATCTGTCGTCCTCCCATTAGGCGACTCTTGGTGAGCCCACCCCCTCCACCACGCCCCCTCTCCCCTCCGCACACGTACGGATACATCTCCAGCCCCCTGGGTCTGGACACAGACGGCCTGGAGGAAGAAGAAGACGAGGATGAAGGTGACGAGACGGATGCAGAGGTGGCTCGAGTCCACCAGCTCCACACCCACCCTCACCAGCAGCACTTGCCCCAGCAGAGGGCTCTCCTGCGGGGCCTGGAACAGACCCCGGCCTCCAGCACCTGTGACCTGGAGAGCTCCGTCACCGGGTCTATGATCAACGGCTGGGGCTCGGCTTCAGAGGAGGACAACGCCTCGTCGGGTCGCTCCAGCGCCGTCAGCTCATCGGACGGATCTTTCTTTACCGATGCTGATTTCGCCCAGGCCGTGGCAGCTGCGGCCGAATATGCTGGTTTACGCGTGGCAAAGCATCCTGGGAAAGGCCACCATCAGCTTCCAGTGTCTGGAGGTACTGTAAAATGTATATGCTTTCTTAATAAACGTCCAAATGTTATTGTGCATAATAAAAACAGGCTTTATAATATAAATCTACTCCTGAATCCATTTTTATAGACAAATTCGAGCCCAGCCTACATTATTTTCCATAAAATATTCAGTTTTACTTAGAAAAATGCCAAGTTGTGGAAGATATGGAATTCCCCCATTAAAAACTCCTAATATTTGCTCATGAATTTAAATGGAATAATTGTTTTAGATGGAGACCCTGCCTGTAATACTATACATCCTACAGCGGGTGAATTCATTTGTAGTCAATTCTGCGGCCTTTAATAGAGCTGAACTAAGCAAACCCTCTGTCTCTAATTTGCCAGCAGCACGGAAATACCAAAACCTCCCTGCGGGACACCGTCCAGGCAGCCCAGTGTCCACAGACAGTAACGTTAGCGCAGCCCCGGGTCAGAGGAGGCCCCTAAAGAGACAAAAACAACATCCAGCTGCTCAGACAGGCTACCAGCGTCGAGAGGTCTTCACAGAGGGTACGTCCACACACACTTCTGCTTTTAGTCATGAATCAGGAATACTAAAATCTTACCTACTTTTTTAAAGAAAAAATATATAAAATGTAACTAAAAAATAAAACTACTACAAAAATATAAATTCTAAATAAAACTAATTGCAATATTTGTTAATAATTTGTATTCATTTATTATTCGTAGTAGTATTAACCATTTATAAATAGAATACATTTAAAAAGTAAATTAAATGATTCGTAATATTTTATGATAAATTAAACTTAACATTAAAATGTTAACAAAATATAAAATATAAGTTGTTATAATTTGTGCTATATTAATAATAATAATAATAATAATAATAATGATAACATTTTATAAAATAACACCACTGTAAATATTTTGTCATATTTTACAAAAACTTTAAACCAAACATTAAAATGTTACCAAAATAAGTTTAATTTCATAAAAACTAAAAAGTTAATTTAGCAATTTATATTGTTAATTATAATATATATATATATATTATAATTGACATTATTATGTTTCAATATGATGTTACAATATTTTAAATTGTAAATAATATATATTTTTTTTTAATCGTAAAATTATTTACATTTTGTAATATACATTACACTTTACATTATTTTATTATTTCTTTCATTTTGGTAACATTATTTTTTTTCAGTTTAATATTATATTCTAATTTATCTAATATATATATATTATTAGTTGTAGTAGTAGTATTTTCCTTATGACTGTGCTGTGAACATTATTCAGTGTGTAAACGGCAGCTCTGAATGATTTTAGACTAGTTCAAACAGATAACTTGTGTGACACTGATGTCTTTTTGACCAATTCATTACAACAATTCATTTTTTTTTCACACATCAACAGTTTGTTCACACAGCCCTTGTGATCTATTCAAAACGGTGGTCATACATTCATATAAAAGTTGATTAAAAAGTCCATGGATGCTATGCATCAACTGCCCACAGACGAGTATAAGACAACAAGCATCTTCCCAACATTTGATCTAAAGAGCGAGGGGGATGGAGAGGTCAGTTGAGTGGGACGGCAGCGGTCTCTAATGAAACTGCAGCAGGTGCAAAAGCTTCACTGAAGCGTCTCTGAAGGCTTCAGAAAGGTCAGGTTATCTGTGTGGAACTGCATAAGGAAGTGCTCACAAACGCATCCAAACTTTCTGCTGGCATTTGTGAGTGTGTGCACACGGTCTCATCTGCCGCGTCTCATCATCGACTCAGTTGTCCTTGTGTGTTGACACTAAGATTTAATATCAGACAGACACAGGCCTTGGTCGGCTCTATCAGATCAACTAGCCCCACTCATCTGTCCTTCTCTCCCTCTCTTCCTCCCCCTCTTCTAATCTCCTCCACTCCCTCTTTCTCGTCTTTGTTCGCTGTTGGCCGCTGAAGAGACCCAGATTGATCAGTCTGTGTCAGCTCAAGTTTCTGTTGAATGTGTGATTTGATTTGATAGGCCTGTGTGGGAGGGTTTTAAACACAACGTTTCGCACGGAAAAGAAGTACAAGGTTGTCGTTTTAATGCGCTTCACACAAACACACGCAAAACTAAATGATCTGAAACGCAGATTGCCTACCAACCCCCCAAATCGCAGGCGTCAGACACGCACTCCCCCCGCCTCGCCTCTGTTAATTTTGCTCTTGTTTGCTCAGTGCTTTGGGTGACACCAGGCTTATTATCTCGTCCTCCTCCAACTCCTCTCCAGAAGGCCCTGTTAACCTTTCATCTGCCTCCACTTCTGTCTGGAGAGAAAAGAGCCAGTCTTTTCCAGACGTCTTCGCTCTCTCTTTGTCTTAGTTTCCTCCTTTCGCAAGTTTCTATTAGAAGTTTGTTTTCAGATTTCGAGAGAAGTTTTCTACGGGAATGCTGAGGGATATCTTTGGTTTTCAAACGTTTTGAAGCAAATACGTGTTAGCAAATTTGTAAAGCAGCTGAAAAGTAACCGTGTAAGTAACCGTAAGTTCCGTGACTGGAGATTGCTGTAACCCGCAGAATAAAAAAAAACAACCCGTGGCAACAAAGTAAAAGTATCCCAATTCTGCAGGAAAAACGAAGACTTGGCAACACTGGTTGGTTGACAGCAGTTCTGTTTCGTTTCACTGCAGCCAGGCAAAATAAAACTTTAGAAATAGGTGTTATGTCCCTGTTTGAATAGCATATGTTAAGCAATTACTAGTAATGATCAAATATATATATTACAATTTATAAATTATAACATTATTATATGCATTGAATGACATGTGTAAAGTAGTATGAGTTGATTTATAACACTATTATATAATATCATTTCAAACATAAATTTTATAAATAGTTGATGCATTTGCAAAGGCGTAAACTACTGTTCAAAGTCTGGGGTTAGAAAGGGTTTTTAGATAGCTGTTCTGCTCACCAATTGATGCATTTTGTTCAGGATTCTTTGATGAATAGGAAGTTCAAAAGAGCATTAATTTTGTAACAACTCTGGATGGTTAATGTCTTTTAATTTCACTTCTAATAAATTCAGTGTATTCTTGTTGAGCAAAAGTATTAATATCTTAAAAAAAATTCTTACTGACACCAAACTTTTGAGTGCAAAAAAGCAGTCATAAGCACTAAACATCAATCATTCATAGCACATCTAAGCAAGAAAGGACATGCTTTACACTACTAGTAATTTCACGGCAGTGCAGGCGCTCTCACACGAACACGGACAGCAGCGCTAGCAGAGAGAGAGAGAGAGAGAGAGAGAGGCCGCCCTCATCTCAATCTAACAGCTCTCTTCTGCTCCTGTCTCTCTCCCCCTGGCATCGACCCGCCGCCTGACTACTGCAAGACCCCACAGGGCTTATACAAACCATCCACGTCCACCAGCCACTGACCCTTCTCATATTTTGCTGAGTGTCAGAGCAGTGATGAAGCAGTGCTAAGCTCTCCCCGACAAAACGAGACACGTTCTCGGTGAGGACGTCAGGTGTGCTCTGACCTTGAACGGGTGAAAATGTTGACGCAGCACCCGAGATCCATTTTAGCACTTTTTAAACTTGTCAACAAGAGTCTTAGTGACGCAATGTTTGCGTAATACGGGTGTATTAGTGACTTGGGGGTGTCATTTTATATGCATGCTGATTTGAAATTGTATTAGGTTTTAATATCTCTGGCACAAATTTAACAGATCCGTCACGCACAGAGCTCGACAACTTTTTTAAACGATGCTCAAAAGAATGAGAACGGCAATTGTAAAGAACCCTGAATAACTGGCAGGGGAAGTGTGGAGACATCCAGTGACAGTGATGAACCGTCATTCACAGTTTCTCGACTGACTAGCGACGCTGCGCTGGGAAAGAGCTCCAGCGTGCAGCTGTGTGGAAGCTTGCGATGCAACAGCACAGCTGTGTTTCCATGGCACCTTCCGGGTGCCAGACAAATGAGTTCTGGTGTCAATTAGCTGAACGTCTGCTTCTGAAGGACACTAGAATGTGTGAATATCCACCTTATTTTGCAACGGGGAAGTAAGCTATTTTCTTTAAATGTGCGAGACTTCTGATTCATTAGCCGCTAAGTGCAGTAAAACTGTGCTACAAACCAACTACAAAAATACAAAGTATTAAGACAATGTATTAACCCTTTCCGTGTCAGTTCAAAAAAGTGAGGTATTTCAAAACAATTGTATTTACAGTTGTATTACAACTACCAAAAATGTTTTTATTTTCAGGATTTTACCCTTTTAAAATGTCACCTTTTGATTTATTATTTTTGTGTCCAATAAAAAAAAAATACAAGCACAAATTTATTAGTACACACACAAACAATACACTCTCTGATATCCATGCTAATAAACATACATGATTATAATGACAACTTCTTTTCTTTTCTTCCCTAAGGAGTATTTGCTCCATAGTCCAAACCTGAGAAAGTTGTAACATCAGTCGAATAAAGTAGAATTTTAAAAATAGTAAAAAAAAAAAAAAAAAAAATTAAGCCTTGCCAACAGATTGAAAGCCTTACCTAAGAATGCATAATTCTATGCTTAAATGGCATTGGTATTCATTCAAATCTTTTATGGATTTGAATAGGGACATCTTTTATAGTATAGTCCTTAATTCAACTATTTTTGTTTTACCTTTTTATATTTTAAATATATACATAAGTTTTTTTTTTTTTTTTTTTTTTTTACTATTAAATAAATATCCAATAAAAATACAAACTTCTGGCTCAATTTATGTTGTCTGCATTAACAGCCAAAATTATAAAATCAAATAAAAGTCTATGGTAGTGGAATGTGAATAGATATCAAGTAACAGATTGTCAGACCTGTCTTGAGGTAAAATGTCAAACATATCAAATATTCACTCAAAATAAATGCTTTTCTTTTTGTTTTCTCACAGATCTCCCCCCTCCTCCGATTCCTCCTCCGGCTATGCTGAAGTCTCCAACACACCCGGCCAAAACCATCCCGGAGGGCCCGCGGGGGGCCATGCCGCCCAGATCCAGTTCTGCTGAGGGCAAGGACAAGCGAACGGGTTCGGGTGGACCCAGACCCCGGGATGGCTCGGACACCCGGACTAGCTCCTCAGAACGGCGGGAGGGCCAGGATGTACAGAAGGGTCAGAAGACGGGAAAAAGCAGCAAACAAGATGCCGGTGCAGGCCATAAGAGCCGCCAGCACCCAGGTACTGCGCTACTCTCCTGTTTTCTGATGATAAAATAATATTCAAGTCACTTACCTGTCATTTTCATGTATCTTTCAGGATCAGAGGACATCCTACCTTACAGTCGCCCATCTTTTCCAGCTGTCCACAGTCCTCGTGGAGAAAGAGACCCCAGCTCCTCCAGTTCACTGTCCTCTCGAGGGTCCGGTGGACGGCGGAGAGGTGAAGGGGCTCCAGGGGCCCGCAGAAACCCTGCAGATGTTGGGCTGAACACCATAGGATCCTTCCAGACAGGAGGGGAGGAGCTTGAGGTGCGTCCTCACTTCTAATATTCCTGGAACTGGAAGGAATACATGATTCTGATTGGTCAATAGCAATCTTTAGCTAACCATATGTATATTTGGACAAGATACAAACCAGAGCACCCTGTTATTTTGCAAAAGTGATTGTGACAGGTATTGTTAATGTTCATTTAAACTGTTAACATTATTATTTGGTGATTTAAATAAATATGAAACATAAATATTATAGGAAAAATCTTATTTTAAACTGAAAAAAAATTGACTAAAAATAAATAAATAAATAAATATTAGATAGAAACAATTGTTGCTTTTGCAACTAACTGAAATAAAAAAAAATATTGATAAAATTAGTCGAAAAATTTGAACTGAAATAAAAACGATACATTTAAATTTAACAAAAAAGAACTGACAAAATTCTAAAATTTTACAAAAGCACATAACATTACAAAAACTTAAACATTTAAAAAAATAAAATAAACAAATATATAAATAAAAGCAAATTCAAAATAAATACTATAATAGAATAGAAATAATACTTAAATAACAATACTGTATTGTTTGGATGGAACATATTTATTGTTTCCTTGTATGATGTTTGCTATAATGCTTCGATCTTTTCTTTTCAGATGGTGGAGAGCTGAAGATAAAAAAAAAAAAAGAGGCTGTCTAAAGTTCCTCAGCAACCATCTTCAGCGCAGTTTGACCATCTCGGCGGTATCTTTTACTGAAAACTACCGACCCAGAGTCACGTTTGGAAAACTGACCAACCATTCTTGATTTATTTACCTTAATTTTCAATGTGCATTTAAAGAAGAAAAAGACAGAAGAAAAAAGAAAAGAAAAAAAAAAACGAAGGGTGCATATGAGAGGGGCTAAAGCGGTTTTGTTTTGATTCCAATGCAATATGATGCGTCCGTTAGCTCCTGAAAACGATTATGGCTTTGTTCACCCTGGCGAGAAGGTTGTCAGTCAGCTGTTACTGTAATGAAACTCCAGGCACAAAGGGACTGGCTGACATGTACATACACGTGTATACATATCTAACTGTCTTTTATAATCCATCGTGGTACATTAAATTTGTCTTCCTTGGCTTATTTGAATAATTTTAAAATTACGCCAGTTAATATAATTCTTTTTTTTTTTTTTAAGCCACCATCCTGGTTGTAAATTGTCATAGTGTTTAAACTGCCCCAGGAAAAGTGCCACATTTTGAGAGTTATTGTTTGTTCGTTTTTGTTTTTTGTAATGCACTGTTATTCATTTTTGTCATTGTCGATGTTTGTTGTTCTATGTTTGACTTTGGTTTTAAAAGCACAATCACTAAACTTTATTTTGAACCATGTTATTGATGAACCTTTTTGTCTTACACGGGGGGAGCGCGGACGGTACGACAAAAGGCCTTGTTAAACCTGTTGATGTAGGGTTATGAGAAAAGAAAAAGGATAAGCTGTTTACAAACGAGTGAATGAATGGAAACGAATCCCTCCATCCTTACCTCCGGTGTCTTTTCCAGTTTCTCATTCCAGCTCCAGACATCCTGCAAAAATGAAATAAATATACAGGAATTAATGCAGGGATGTTGTGTTTACGAAAGTATAGCTCCACCTGTGCATTTTCGTTATTAAATAATAAAAAATTCGATTCACATATGCACTTAACAGGAAGTGGGTGGCGGTTTGAGAATTTGGAGTGTTCGTGATTGGCTGGCTGAGAACCCGGCTCTCATGGGTTGGCTGTGCTGGTCACGATCTAAAAGAGGTGAGGATGTGAGTGTTAAATCATTTGACATCTGCAAGCATTTGTTTCTTAAAACAAAAAAGCATATACAAAAAAATGAAGAAAAATAAAATCAAAATACTGAAACTGACCTGCTTGTTTTGTGATTAATTCACTCTGACACTTGAACCAATCACATTTCTATAAAGTGGTGCAGTTCCAATTTTGCAAATGACGGTCTGGTTCTTCGGACTCAAAGCCTCTAAGTACGTTTTTTTATATTTAAAGAATTTGCCACTGATGATTCCAAATGCAATTGAGCAATGTAGAGCAGAGCTTGTTGTCTGTCGTTTCACCGATCACAAATGCCGATATGGTTCTATGTTTTCGCAGCGCGAGAAGCAATGCAATGTATAAAAAGACAGTATAAGTCATTATAATCATTATGTCCCCACTGGATTCAACAAATGCCTCGTTTGTAATGGATTTTATTGGTTTTGTCTAGTCGTGCCGGGAAATGCATTACAGTATGGTAAGAGGAGTAACATTTCCGTCACATGCTTGAGGTTTGCCACTAAACCCAACGCACTGGATAGCTGGCCAATCAGTGTTCACCTCGCTTTTCAGAATGATGAGCTTTGTAAAAATGTACGTGTTTCAGAAAGGCACAGTTGATATGGGAAGCATTTTCTCTAACCAAACTAAATATTGTTGTGTGCCTATTCATTTTAATATTCTAACTACTGTATTTTTCGGACTATTAGTCGCACCTGAGTATAAGTCGCATCAGTCCAAAAATACGTCATGATGAGGAAAAAACATAAGTCGCACTGGACTATAAGTCGCATTTATTTAGAACCAAGAGAAAACATTACCGTCTACAGCCGCGAGAGGGCGCTCTATGTTTTCAGTGTGGACTACAGGAGCACTGAGCAGCATAGAGCGCCCTCTGGTGGCTGTAGACATTAATGTTTTCTATTGGTTCATTTCTCTTGGTTCATGTCAAATTAATTTTGATAAATAAGTCGCACCTGACTAAAGTCGCAGGACCAGCCAAACTATGAAAAAAGTGCGACTTATAGTCCGGAAAATACGGTATACAAAACCCTACATGGTAAGATGAAATTTAGTATTTGCTCTGAGCATTGTTTTCACTGAACAAAGGCCTTGTGTTCCCTATTTTGTTGTATCCCATCTATTTTTTTTGAAACATGCAAATAAAGGACCCTGCATAAATGTGTATGATCAGAACCCAAACCAGCCTCATTATATCGGTCCTATTAGTCATGTAGGCATCCCACCGACGAGTCAATTATTTTGTGAAGGTATAGTTTGCAGCACAACCTTTATAGAGCGCCACTGCACTATCACAACTATATATACCCATGCTCCATTTGAAAATCCACATACAAATATTGGGCCATACAGAAAGTAAAATGTCAAACACATGCCGCCTTGTGCATCTGCCAGGCGTCTTGGTTGCTGTCAGTAAAGGAGAGCAGTTCCCCACAGGTGTTCCCCTATTAAACACCTTTTAAACGAGAACAAATCTGGAGCAACCGAGAGCTTCCCCTCTGGCTCGATCCATCATTTTAATGAGCTAAGGTGTGTATGCTGCACACAATGAGGCACAGGTGATTAAAGCTAGTACACACACAGACACTGACTGTGCTGCTAATATTACGAATCTATGCAGCCTAGAAATGACTTCCAGTACCTGATGACTCTGGATCAATTAGAGTCCCTCATTGCTATCAAACACACAGCCGTTAGATTCACCAAACCCAGAAAGAAAATGGCTCATTTATTTGAAAACAGCATGTGCTTGACTAGAAAATGCAAGATTTTTGTTTTTAGGACATAAATGGAGGCGAGCAAAAATGAAATGAACAAACCATCCAGTTTAGCTTTGTTGCAAGGCTAATGAGTGCCCGCTAGTTAAATGAGACGCTAAAGCTAAGCTCTGAGCTAATACAGACAAACATTCTGTGGAGATGTGTAGGGTTTAACCTAATATCCTTTGTTACTAAATCCATGACTTATTTTTCACTCAAACTGGTTTAATTAACCCCACACGCATAACGGGAAGCAATTAAGAGTAACAGCTGTATGCTGTCTGCTGCTGCCCACTGAGACCCATGTAGATCAATCCCACCTGCTCACCCACCACCCTCATTCACCCGGATCACTTCTTTTCATTTAGAACATCTTCTCTGGAGAAGAGATGACAGGATTTTGATTTGTTGAGTGAATTCATTTTCTTTCTTTGTCTCCTAAGAAATTTAGCAATACATCAATTGCTCACCAATGGATCCTCTGCAGTGAATGACAGTCCAAAGAGTTGATAAAACATCACATTAATTCACTAGTAATATATTATGTTAATCACAAACACACAGCTTTTTACTTAAGACTTTAATTTAGGGTGACCAAACGTGCCATGTTCCCAGGACACCTCCAGGCCAGGATTTCTATATTGCCTAAAATATCCAGGTTTTGGCTTTGGTTTCCTGTTTTCATACTTAATGAAGGTAATGATCGTTTGACCAATAACATGCAGACATTGTACGTAATCGACCAATCGTGATGTTTGAGAAGGTGGGATCTACAGAGAAGTCTTCGACTTGAAGCAGCACTGAGCAGACCGTATGACATCAGAGGATCACGGTACTTTGTCATACAACAATTTGTCTGCGCTGCGGAAATCCAAAACATGGATTTTTACAAATATAGAAATCCTGGCCAGGACGTGACCTGGGAAAATGGCACATTTGGTCACCCTACTTTAATTGATGGACTGGAGTAGTGTGGACTGCTTGTAGATTCGTTTAATCAGCTGTTTGGACTCTCATTCTGATGGCACCCATTCTCTGCAGAGGAGCCACTGGAGAGCAAATGATATAATGTTAATTTTCTCCAAGTCTCTTTTGATGAAAAAATAAACTCATCTACATCCCAGATGGATTAACTAATCATTCAAAGTGAACAGCTTATTTTACTAGAATTTATCAAAATATATATTTTTTAGAGTGTACCTTCATTAATTCCTTCATACCATTCCCCCAGTCCTTTATCTAATTTCATTTTGTTTCCTTTTCCTCCCTTCTTCCTTCACATCCTTCTACAGCGTGTCTCCTGCTAAGACGAGAGCTTAAAATAATAGCTCATCTCCCTGGAAAATTTCTCTGAACTTTGTGGACGAATTTGTCGAATTCAATTAAACCGATGCCCGACTTTTCTCCAATCGTCTTTCTCTCAGCTGTAGTGCTAGTTCTCCCCTGAGTCTCACAGCTACCAAACTCCATTTTAAAAGTCCTTCGATTGCTCAGCTCAGCAAAACTCACTAGATCCGTGCTCAGACCTTACAATTAACCAGGACGAGCTTCACCTCTCCTTCCTGCAGTCGGTCCTGCACATCTCACACAGGCTGACGTAACCTCCCCCGTCCCATCAGCCAATGAGTCACGGCCAGTTTTTCATCAACTTTATTATTAATTTCCACCAATTACATTATAAGGCTCCATCGCATAGTCAGGAAGATGCTCAGTCAAATTTATGCAACTATCTCCCTGCCAAAAGTGCTGGAACGAGCCAAATCGACGGCGACCGACTGGAAGTAAATGTGTGAAGCAATCAACAGTTGCTGACGAAGACGTTCTGCTCCATCTTCAAAGAAAATGAATGGATGAATTATGCATCGAGATGTCTCTATAAACCAATGATTAAAAAGAATGACATGCCAAGAAGATAAATGGCATGATTCCTTACAGACCTACAATGCCACATGGTTATGGTTTCAGACTGAACCTCTCTATTACATTAATTTGCAAAAACAGCTAAATGTTGCATTAAAAAGAAACTAAATCATGGAACCATTTCATCTCAAAAGAAGAGTTGCACAAAACAATGCTTCATGCATTTGCTCGTTCATTGATTCATCCATCTCTCCAGCACAATCATTATTGCTAGCATTAAATGTGAAGCAATTTCTAAGCTACAACCATCACTTAATGCAAATGCAAAAACAGATCTCCCGTTGGTGAGGATGCTCAAAGAAACATAAGGCAAAATTGTTTAAACATTTCAGGTTATTCAACCAATGGAAGGTTTTTTTTTTTTTTTTAATCAAATGATACCAATGAATGACTATCTTTGCATAGTAAGTTAAAGAGATACTCCGCAAAAAAAAAAAAAAAAAAAATCTCATTATCTCATTATTTACACTCATGCTGCCCCAGATGAATATGATTTCCTTTCCTCAGATAAAGAAAAAATGACTGTTAGTTCTGGCCATGTGTAAAGCATGTTGTGAAACTTGACATAAAACAAGAACTCACCTGTTTACTTGCACCTGGACATGCGCATCCTCAACTCCCCGTGTTTGCACCTGTCAATATTTACGAACAGATTAATAAAATGAAACAGGACAAATTAGATCTTGACAAACTATATATCATTATAAAGATCTAAGCCTCAAGCATTGACGACAGATCGCTGTTTGTCAATGGAAAGCTTATAAAGACTGTTTTTGCTACATTTGTGTAAGCAGTACACATACAAACATGAACAATGGAAACGCAGTACATACCAGATCCGTCGTAATAACGAGTCATAAACACATCCACAACTGTAAATCCCGGTTTAATTTGAAGGGTAAGGGTCCACTGAATGACATCTCATGGAGCACGTTTAGTCCAACGAAGCAATAACATTGTAATATGGATCATAATTCCTTTGTTTACGCTTCATTTCTTCAGCGGAAGAACTGTTTGCGTCAGTTATGGAATAACTCACGGTCGGAAACTGCGTCTTGGTAGTAAAAATGGCATTGTTTTGCAGCGCACAGTGTCACAAACAGAATGAGACGATCCACATAGAAAAAAGTGAAAGAAAAACGAAAGAAAGTATATTTGAATTTTGGCGCTCCTTCGTGACGCGCTCTGACGCACCTGTCAGCTGATGGAGGCAAAACTTATAGCGAAGTTTTCTTTGTTTGTTTCATTTTTCAACAGTTTTTTTTATATGTGTGAGTGTGTTTGATGTTGAATGTGAATGTATCTGCACGATTACCAGCTGTTTGGGTGCAATTCAGCTTGCTATTACTGTATACTCACGGCTAGAGATGAACGCCATCTATATGAATAGAGAGAGTGGTTTATTGACTTTATGGCACCATCCATCCATCCATCCATCATCTTCCGCTTATCCGGGGCCGGGTCGCGGGGGCAACAGTCTAAGCAGAGACGCCCAGACTTCCCTCTCCCTAGCCACTTCTTCCAGCTCTTCCGGGGGGACCCCGAGGCGTTCCCAGGCCAGCCGGGAGACATAGTCCCTCCAGCGTGTCCTAGGTCTTCCCCGGGGCCTCCTCCCGGTGAGACGTGCCTGGAACACCTCCCTGGGAAGGCGTCCAGGAGGCATCCGAAATAGATGCCCGAGCCACCTCAGCTGGCTCCTCTCGATGTGGAGGAGCAACGGCTCTACTCTGAGCTCCTCCCGAGTGACCGAGCTTCTCACCCTATCTCTAAGGGAGCGCCCAGCCACCCGACGGAGAAAGCTCATTTCGGCCGCCTGTATCCGGGATCTTGTCCTTTCGGTCATGACCCACAGCTCATGACCATAGGTGAGAGTAGGAACGTAGATTGACCGGTAAATCGAGAGCTTTGCCTTACAGCTCAGCTCCTTCTTCACCACGACAGACCGGTACAGCGACCGCATTACTGCAGAAGCTGCACCGATCCGTCTGTCAATCTCACGTTCCATCCTTCCCTCACTCGTGAACAAGACTCCAAGATACCTGAACTCCTCCACTTGAGGCAGGAACTCTCCACCAACCTGAAGTGGGCAATCCACCCTTTTCCGACTGAGAACCATGGCCTCGGACTTGGAGGTGCTGATTCTCATCCCAGCCAATTCACACTCGGCTGCAAACCGTCCCAATGCACACTGAAGGTCCTGGTCTGAGGATGCCAACACGACAACATCATCCGCAAAAAGCAGCGACGAAATCGTATGGTCCCCAAACCGGACACTCTCCGGCCCTTGGCTGCGCCTAGAAATTCTGTCCATAAAAATTATGAACAGAACCGGTGACAAAGGGCAGCCCTGCCGGAGTCCAACATGCACCGGGAACAGGTCTGACTTACTGCCGGCAATGCGAACCAAGCTCTTGCTCCGGTCGTACAGGGACCGAACAGCCCTAAGTAGGGAGCCGCCGACCCCATACTCCCGGAGCACCCTCCACAGGATGTCGCGAGGAACACGGTCGAATGCCTTCTCCAAGTCCACAAAACACATGTGGACTGGCTGGGCAAACTCCCATGAACCCTCCAGCACCCTGGAAAGGGTAAAGAGCTGGTCCAGTGTTCCACGACCGGGACGAAAACCACACTGTTCCTCCTGGATCCGAGGTTCCACTATCGGCCGAATTCTCCTCTCCAGTACCCTGGCATAGACTTTCCCAGGGAGGCTGAGAAGTGTGATCCCCCTATAGTTGGAACACACTCTCCAGTCCCCCTTCTTGAAAAGAGGGACCACCACCCCGGTCTGCCAGTCCAGAGGTACTGTCCCCAACCGCCATGCGATGTTGCAGAGGCGTGCCAGCCAAGACAGCCCCACAACATCCAGAGACTTGAGGTACTCGGGGCGGATCTCGTCCACCCCCGGTGCCTTGCCACCGAGGAGCTTTTTAACTACCTCGATGACTTCAGCCCGGGTGATGGACGAGTGCCCCTCCGAGTCCCCAGCCACTGCTTCCTCAACGGAACACAAGTCGGTGGGATTGAGAAGATCCTCGAAGTATTCCTTCCACCGCCCGACGATATCCCCAGTTGAGGTCAACAGGTGCCCATCTCTACTGTAAACTGTGTTGGTAGGGCACTGCTTCCCCCTCCTGAGGCGTCGAACAGTTTGCCAGAATCTCTTCGAGGCCAACCGATAGGCTTTCTCCATGGCCTCACCGAACTCCTCCCAGGCCCGAGTTTTTGCCTCCACGACTACCCGGGCTGCAGTTTGGCTCGGCCAAACGTTCCCAACAGACCCTCACAGTACGTTTTGGTCTGCCGAGTCTGTCCAGCTTCCTCCCCCGCCATCGGATCCAACTCACCACCAGGTGGTGATCAGTTGACAGCTCCGCCCCTCTCTTCACCCGAGTGTCCAAGACATATGGCCGAAAGTCTGATGACACGACCACAAAGTCGATCATCGACCTCCGGCCAAGGGTGTCCTGGTGCCACGTGCACTGATGGACACCCTTATGCTTGAACATGGTGTTCGTTATGGACAAACCGTGGTTAGCACAGAAATCCAATAACAGAACACCGCTCGGGTTCAGGTCAGGGGGGCCGTTCCTCCCAATCACGCCCCTCCAGGTGTCACTGTCACTGCCCACGTGAGCGTTGAAGTCCCCCAGTAGAACGACGGAGTCTCCAGTCGGAGCACTTTCCAGCACCCCTCCCAGAGACTCCAAGAAGGCCGGGTAGTCCGCACTGCCGTTCGGCCCGTAGGCACAAACGACAGTGAGAGACCTATCCCCGACTCGAAGGCGCAGGGAAGCGACCCTCTCGTTCACCGGGGTAAACTCCAACACATGGCGGCTGAGCTGGGGGGCTATTAGCAAATGGCACATTTATGTTATTACCATCTCTATAACTGGCCATCAGCACATCAGCACATATTTTCATTGTAGTTCATTGTAAAAGCTGCATTTCTAGCAATCTCTGGATTTTCTGTAATTGGCACACAAAGTTAAAAATAAAATTATTTTATTTATTTTTCTTACTCAAATTATTCTTATTATATTTTTCTAGTGCTCAAATAAAGCACTTATATGATGTCTAAGTTTTTGTCTAGTGTCTTATAATTGAAAAAAATATGCAGTGGTGTGTTTAATGACTGAAATAGTTTGTAGAAGCCTTCAATACAGTTGGTAAATATTTTTTTATATTTAGGGGGGTGGGGGGTCTAGACATATTTGCAGGAATCTCATTTTTCATATCTTCAGATTTGAAATAGAAACTCATGAGACGTGACTTTCAACCCATTACTTTTCTAGATTGCTCCAGGACTGATTTCATGTATTTTATATAAAATAAAAAATAAATTCAGTGTGGTTAAAAAAAAAAAAAAAAAAAAAAAAAAAAAAATGTCAAGGCACTTCAGTGTTTATAACTTTTACTATTTTTGAGCATTATCAAATCTGGTTGATGAAAAGTAAAGCCCAACGGGTTTTCTTTCCAAAGACACCAAAATGATGTGTGTAACACACTCAAGTAAGAAAAGGGTTTCTTGAGACCCATAATGGGGTGTGTGACAGTTGGCCAAAAGCAATGGTTTACGTGTATGTATTTATACATACATAATAAATATACAAAGTACACACATTATGTTAACAAAAACTTATTTTGGATGCAATTAATCGCGATTATTTTTTAACAACACTAATAAACAGTATGAGTTTCCCTAGGAGAATGTTTTTTTTTATCTAAAAATAACTTTCAAATGAAATGAAGCAACATCCAATTCTTTCAAAAACTAAACTCTTTTATCACTTTTGTTTTGTTAAGAGCTCCACAGTCACAGACATGGACTCTGACAAACTACCAAGCTAAAACACCACGATGATTGACCGGGTCCAAACAGCGTTTGAAGATGTTCACAAACACACAAACAGGCTAAACTGGCATGTTTTTGTAGTTAAATGACCTGCTGAACAGACACAACGCGACTGCAGCTTGATGGATGATGAAGACACGGGTGAACGACCAGAAGAGGCTTGTGAGAGCGAAGAGAAACGACTGAGGTATCTCTCACGTTTAACCTGTCGCTCCTTTTAATTCATCCTTGAAGAAAAACTTTCCCTGTGCCTCGTACCAAAATCAGAACGTGAAAACATTTGGAAGGCACTTTTCTCAAACTCTAAAGCATTTCAACATACTGTACTCAATTCAACACTGAATGCTGAGACAAAACCTCACACTACCAGCGGCTCTCATCACAAACTATTCTACAAACAGGGGGCTCCCCTCTGGTGGTCTCTGCCTGTTTATATTCATTGCTGACTGATTAAGTGTTCTCTTCATCAATGCATTGAACGCCACTCCATGCCCTTCACATAGAGGTAATTAGTTAAGGCTGCAGGTCTCCTATCATACCTTCTGACAGCAACTTTGAATCTGTAGACGGCAGTAAAGCTCAAGGTTCTGTTCGAGGCTTGTTCTATTGATCTGAACCCCGTCTCCTTTTACCAGTTTAATGACCCTCTTGATTTTCAACAGAAAGGGTAATACAATATTGAAATGTCAGATGATTAATGCCGTTGTTCTTTTGTCTGGTGAGGGTCTTGTTAGGGAAGGTGACAAATTTCTTACCCTTTTCGCTTTTTGGTTCTGGTGGCGCATCAGGGCGGCCTGATTCTCTGGAGGGAGGGAAATACTGGGCGAATGAACAGAAGAGCAAAAGGAGGAGGAGAAGAGGATGATGATCTGGTTCTGGTGTCAGGGAATAGATTGGTTAAATCCATCTTCATTAAGTTGATGGGAAGAAGTGGAGAGATGCTACCTGGTGTGTGCGCATGCATGCATTTGTGCAACAAGCTATTGTAAATGTGCTGCATCTGAAAATGAATAATTTAAAATATACATTCAATAGATGTCTTCAAAGTGTATACGTAATACAAGAATGCACATGTTAATGGTTCTACAATTAAACATTTCATATTCAGTGCATACAAAAAGATGCCAGATGGGTGAAGTATATATTTCTATAGCATTTCACAGATGCATGGATCTTAGCTAATCCAAGATCAGGGTTACATCAGTAGCTCCACTGCAACTATTACAGTCTTACACTCTCAAAAAAGACAACAGCAGGTTGTCAGGAGATTATCTTCTTCTCATGTTAAACATTTCAAACTGTTCAGTGGCATTCAATAAAAAAAGTCATATTTCTTACCAGCCATGAAAATATACGTTATGTATATATATTTTTTTTCATATTTGTTTTGGTTCTTTTCTTTAATCTAAGATATATTATAACTAAATCATAATATTCACTCCCTTCCGGGATGCCTAAATGCTAATTGCAGCTAAAACTGCTTCCAAACACACTGTGCATGCAAAATACTGAGCATGAACACATAAATCCATAGACTGTCTGCATAACCTGCTCCTTAGACAATTTCTCTGGCATTCATCCTCCAACTCCACCTTTACTTCTGTAATTAATTAGGTCTGGGTAGTGCTGAGCCTAAGTCTAGTCTCAATCTTCCAAGACAGTCCAGTTTACCTTTATTAACATGAAAGATTATATGACCATATTAAACTGCAAAATTGTATATGGTGTCACCAAAAGTATATATGGACATTTTTGAAAATCTGTGATCAAGCAAATGCTAAAATACTACCAGCAGATCAAAACTGTATAAAAAAAGGTTTTAACAAGAACCCCTTCACTGGCATCACCGGGATATTAATGAATATATATAGAATACAAATTAACATACTAAAAAATCAACCCATTACGTGTCATATTTCATGTTCCATTCCTGACCTAGCAAAATCGAACACCTATGACAGAAACCTCGAATACTGATACATCACACTGTTGAGAGTTAAGCATTATCAGCAAACATCATATTCGCCAAAGGGTCACATTTTTTGACATCAATATTTAGTTCCCTGCAAAGAAAAACAATTGCATAATGTGTAAATATTGTCGTAAGGACCCATACATTGGCCATATTTCCACAGTTGTGTTATCAGCATACATGCCTCTCGTTTGTGTTTTTTTAATTAGGAACCGCAGCGTTCAGATGCAATACAGATAATCTCCTTTCGGTCTGAGATGGGGGGGAAGCCGAGCATGAAAGTAATTGGTGAGTGGAACACAAATTGGATGGTAACGTGATGTGGTTTCTATCCCTTCGAGGCAGAATTTGCACATCCATTAGAACAATGCTGTCCTCTGCACATTTCCAAATGTTTTATTACTCACACATGTACACATTTATGATCAAATGCTTAGCAGGCTTATTGATAAAATCCCACATGAAGGGGTTATAAACCCATGATAATATTAAACACAATGGCTTTGTGTAAGGGGAGGTACTTATGATTGTTTTACAATGCAGTATGACAAATGTATGTTGTATCACCAGTCCGAATTAAATAAAGATTAAGTGGCTTCAGGGCATTAAAAAGCTTCATGTGTGTTGAGAAATACTGATCAAATCTGAAATATAAAATATGTTGCTTTTTTTTACTTGCTTTTTCAAAGCGCATTATGAGCGACACCCAAATGGGATTGTAATATGTTTGGGAAAAATGCAAACTAATAAAGAGCCAATTTACCTGCATACAAGTCAAATAAATGCTGCTGATGAAATTAATGCAGTAGATCAAAATGCAAGTGCTATATAGAATGTAAAGTGACCATGTTAGTTTCATACATTTCTTAAAAAAAAAAAAAAGGTAAAAGTACAGTAGCCTATCTTGTTGCACAAAAGCAACAGAAGATTTGGAACAACAGGATTAGTAAAGGATGACAATCAACCTTTTGATTAACTGACCTATCACTTTTTGGCCCTCAGGAAGACATGCATCTCAGATTCAAATACTAAATGAAAAGTGTTGCCTTCAGAGTTATGACTCATTGTTTAAAATACTGCACAACTGCAGACAGAATAGTCGCGTTGAGACTAGAAGTGCATCAACAAAATATTGCGCTGTTATGGATTTATGAACACAATTTCAAGCTGATTACATTTCATCCTCGTTTAACCCTCTCAGAAGAGTGTTTTGTATACAGACGCGCTGTGCCCCTGAGGAACGATGTTCTCAGTTACCTGATCAACATCTGATGGGTTCCACATTACACACGTGGATGTGTCGACACTTGAACAGATTTTGAGATTAAATGGGGAAGGAAATTGAGAGGTGAGAGTGGAAGGATACAGCATGAAACTGATATTTCTTCTTTTCTCTATCCCCCTTTCCCTATTTTCTTAATGTGTTGCCGTGTCTTTGTGTTAATTTGCTGCTTCAGTGAGACGCTACATCGAAAGCGCCATGTCTAATAACTTCAGCCGCCTTCACGCAAAAAAACACATCAGAGTCTCATGCTCAGGTGCCACTCAAATTATTAAAAATAACCTCCACTACCATGCGTCCCTAAATCAGAGAATTTACCAGACACGCAAGACAGGGTTGAGAAGATTTCGCTGCCTGTCTTGCGGATAAAATTGATGAGAGAGATCAACTTCCAGGTTGTTTTGCTCACGTTGACATTTCCTTGTCTTCATGACACGACTGAAAGGGTGACTTTAGATACGGTAAACTCTTCAATGTCTCATTTTTAGCTGAAGTTCTTCAGAATTAAAGTAAGGTGAGAAATGAATCAGTAACCTTCATAAATACAGTGTAAATACAGTGTAAATCTATAATTATCATGGACATTTTAATAATGATAAACATTGTATTGTTTTGCTGACATGCAGTTCTGCTGTTTCTTAAACTAAACGGCTTTTCTTCTAACATCACATATGTTTTTTATGTGAACTTGCTATCAAGCTAGAATGGCAGCTTGTTTATAAAAAAAAAAATTGGGACTTTAAATCTCACAATTCTGACTTAACCTCATAATTGCGAGACAAACTTGCAATTGAGAATTGTGGGAAATAAACTCTCAGGTGGGAGAAATAACATCAGATTCGAGAAACATAAACTTGCAATTCTGACTTTTGTCTTAAAATTGCATGTTTTTCTCACAGTTCCGACTTGTTTCTCACAATGGCGAGTTTATATCTCATAATTCTTTCTTTTTCCTGACAATTACAAGTTTCTCAGAATTCTAATGTTTTTTTCTCACAATTCCGAGTTTATATCCCACAAGTCTGCCTTTTTATTCTCACATTTGCAAGTTTCTCATAATTCTAATGCTTTTCATCACAATTGCGAATTTTTCCTCGCAATTGTGTTCATATCCTGCAATTCTCACTTTTTTTCTTTTTTTTTTTCTCAAAATTCAAACATTTTTCCTTACTATTGTGAGTTTATATCTGGCAATTCTGACCTTTTTTCCTTGTAATTGAGTTTATATCCCGCAAATATGAGTTTTTGTTTTGACTCCTGTTCTGAGGTACATGCTCAGATAAAAAGAGTAAAGTTAAATGCTGAAATAAAAAAAGAGAGATTTTCCTCACATACGCAGATTGCTGAAGGTGAAATGAGCGTGATGTCATATCACCAAAGTTTGTGAAATGGATCTTCTACTCTTTCATCAGCACTTCACCATAGAAGTCATTCAAGGATGACATTTTAGTGTCAATAAACATCTGTCAGATATTATTGTGAACAAATACAGAAGGTATTTGGAACACAGGGGTGACTCAGTATGACATTAGCTTCACCAAACATGTTTGTTTGCAAATGTGCATGTCATTAAAGCTTAGCAAACAGTCGCAGCTAATATATGTGTATGTTTGTGTGTTATATTGTGTGCATCAACATGTATGAACATTGAGTATTTGTCTGGAAACTCTAATGATCTATGTACTGCAGGTTAATAGGTTAATATTTAAATTTAAATTAAATTTTAATTTTAAAATACCAATATGTTTAATTAAAGATTATTTAAAGAAATAATCTCTAATCATTTAGGCTACTCACCCTCATTTCATTCCAATGCTTGACTTAGATTTTTTTCTATTAAACAAAATGTTTCTTTTTATAAAAGCTGCAAAAATATTAACAAAAAGCACCATTAAAAAGCAATAAAGTTATAATCTGTGCACGAAATTCCAAGCAATCAAATATTTAAAATAGTTTAAAATTAAGATTATTTGAACATTAACAGATTAATTGAACAAATGGTTTATTCCAAGAACTATAAATCTTGGTTTGTTCTAGGACCATCAGAAATAGGAATACTTAGCAAACAATAAGAAATACTTACAAGAAATAGGAATACTTAGTAGAATAATGTTTTTCAGTGATTAGATAGAGGTCAGGTTTTGTTTTAAACTCACTGCAACTAAAACTGGCCATTAAATATCTCATGTTTAATAATTATCAATCACTATGAGTATGCACATAAATCATTTTTAACAGCATAAGAAAGCCCCCCATTGTCCTTTGGCTGCTTCTTTGTTTCTGCTTCATTGTTACCCTTTAATTAATAAATTAATGAATGAACCAATGACTCGTGGGTGTGGGCGGTGCCTCCTACTGTGTGACTGAGCACACATCGTTAATCAGGGCCATTCCCATTAACCGGGTCAAGCAGGGTCATGCTCAAACAATTAAAGCTTGATTAAGAGATTTTCATCAGCAAATCCCACCTGAAGACAAGCCACAGCTCGGACCAAACCGGTCTCCCAAACCTCCAACAGGTGTATGTGCTGGTGGATTCAGAGTGTGAGGTTTGCAGAAATGATTCTCTTTTTGAGACTTGGTTGAATAGATGCTCTCTTTCAAAGAGTTTCTTCAACTTTCAATCTGAAGATAATGTCACAGCCACCCTGAGATTGGCCTTCTGGTTCTTTTAGGCTGACAAAGGAAAAACTGCAGCGAGTTTCATGTGTAATTACAGCACTCCATCAGCTAACCGTAGAAAGTATAGCTTCTAAAGATGGGAATGAGAGTTTAGTGCCGCTGACTCTATGAAAAGATGGTAAAGCTGCAAGATAAGAGGAAAAACAAGACCTTGAAGTCAGAAGTGAAATGAAAAGTGAAGACCTCATTTGAATTTATCTGCTTTTCTACTAAAGGAAGAACTGACCAACGTGGGAAGCATAAATTTGTTTTTAATTAATTTACACAGATTGGATCTTACTGCAATACAGATGATGTGGTGCATTGAAACGTGCTGTATGCGTAAGCAGTGTAGTACTAAAAGGCATTTATTAAACAAAAATATATATATTGAATGAACTCTACTCACCTATAATAGGGGTTGAAATAAGACGTCTGCTAGGCTTGATGCACGTTCCAATAATGACCAGAAATGAACTGAAATGAATGCAGTACAAAGTTTAGTGTGAAATCAACAATGCCAGTTGCAGTTATACAGGAGAAGCAGGCCTAAACGCTGTGTATTTTGAGTACTTTACACTTTATAAAACCATGAATATAAACATATTGCAAGACAGAAACTCAAACCAGAAGTTTAAAAAGAGCGTAATTATTTGTCTTGACATCCAATCCAGTGAAACAGCAGTTTCAGCAGAACCAGAGGAGACGGATACGGGTCATTGTGCTGCGGTTGACAGTAATCAAAGACAGGAATTAGTTTCCCAGTTAAATGATAAGAAGAGAGGGCCATTAACAGTGAGGAAGTGACAAAATGAGGTTGATGAGGAAGAGCGACTCAAAGCGTGCGTGAGAGAGAGAGAGAGAGAGAGAGAGAGAGAAGGGATGGGGGTGAAATGCTAATTTTTGGTGTCTGTTCCAAGCAGCTGGCTTTGGTATGGATGACATGAATGATGAATTGTGCTGTGCTGGTACCACCAGCCTCTCTGCTTCCATTCCTCATTACTGTGTGTGTGAGAGAGAATACAAAGAGAGGGGGGAAAAACAGCAACAGCAGCCGGGGATGTTTCCTTTAATTAACCCACATACCAGCACATCTCCAACAACCACAAATGGCAACACACTTGTGTATTTATCTGCTGCAGTCGTGGGTTCAAATGCAGCACCGGCACAATGAAATCAAACACTAAATGTTGCATGCTCCATACACACAATTAAAAGTCAATAGTCAAGCGTGAGCTCATATCTTATCGCTATGAGGACCAGCGATAAATCGGTGCAGACGGGTGTTAAAATTGCAACTATAGAATGCAATCATTTCCACAAATAAGTGGGGAAAAAGGGAAAATGCATTTAGGCGGAGCAGGTGAAAAATGAGAAGGAAAAAGCCATGAAATTGGGAGAAAGAGGAAAAGTTGCTTTGCTGGCGAAATAAAAGAGCTAGTCATTATTTTTCAGCCTCGCAAGCTTACAGGACGCAGCAGTCTCTCTCTGTGTGTAGTTTACTCAAAGGGTCAGATGAAATGAAAACACAAGCCGGGTTATGGGATAAACACAAACACAATCATTTTTCAGTGAACACAACAGCTCTGTGTGTACTACACACACTATATACAGTATCAATAAAAATCTTTCTTTTTAAAAAAAATAATAATTATGGCAGCTGTGGTTGCCTGAATAATTTAGTTAAAAAAAATACAAAAAAAGTGTCAAAAGATTTACAGTATAAAACTGTATTTTACAAACTTTGACTGTAAACTAGTAAATTCAACAAGAGATGTAGAATTAGTCCATCACAAGTAGCATTTCCACAAGCTGAAGTAGATGGTAATATATGGAAGGTGCACAGAGTCATTCAAGCAAGCACTGATCTAAATATTAGGTTGATTTGTTCTTTTTTTACTTCTAAAAATTTTACAATTAACAGCATTTTACTGTAAAATTATATGAAATATCTGGTTAGATCTTTACAGTTTTTCCATGTATATAGTATTGGAACTTACTGTTAACCTATTAACAGTTTCTTTCCCCATAGCATTTTTACCATATTTTACAGTTAAAATTGCACTCATTTTTTTTTTTTTTTTACAGTGCAAGTCTGTCTCTTTTTCTCTCAGTTTGGTTCCTTTTTCATTCATGGCCTGAATCCAAGCAGTAGCCAAGAAAGAATATAAACGCCACTCTTAAAAAATAAAGGATATTTACTGGCATTGATGGTTTCATGAACCACTTTTATCATGAATGGAAACTTTCCTTTGCACAAAATGTTCTTTAGATTATTAAATTCTTCTTCAGACTAAGAAAAAAAACAGTTCTTTTATGAGCTGTTCTCTAAAATGTTTTTTTGGGAAACCAAAAATGGTTCCTCTATGACATTGCTGGAAAAAAAAAATACATTTTGGAACCTTTAGTGTTCAATAAAATCTTTCAATAAAATCACTTTGATATGTATTATATAAATGACAAAACATCCCCTTCATTGTATATTGATGTTCTACAGATTGTAATATGAGTTTGGAATTACATGAAGGTGAATAATGATGACTCGGTTTTAGATCTTTGATTAGGTACTTTTAGATTTACTTTAATATTAACAATAAAAGTAATCTGTTTTTACCAACTTCCTGTACTTATGTGACATTTGAGATCTGTATTACATCTTTACCATACATAAAACAGCATGTTCTTGTACCCTAAAAAAAATGAAGTCTAGTCAGCTAAATGTCAGGTTTGGATGAGTTACACTGAGAATTTAGTGGATTTGGCAGGATGGATGGGTCGTTTGTAATCTCATTCATCAGACCTCTGATCTAATTGCTCAAAGATGCATTTATCTGTCTGAATGACTCTCTAAATGTGCCAAAAGGAGAATAATTATGAAGAATTATGAAATCCTTAAAGCTTTTTTCCACATACTCATATAGAAGAAGATTCTAGGGATTTCGTTCTAAAGCTCACAGTTTTCATAGTACATAATCTACATTTCTGTAAAAGCGCATGTATATAGTACAGATGGAAAGGGAGGCACAATAAGAGCATATGCCATTAAAAAACAGTATGTGTCCCATCTCTGCAAAAGATTGATGACTTTTGTCGCCGTTTTTGTATTTATCATCCTTTTGTAGCCTTTCTGTTGAGAAGGCAGCAGGAGGTTGTGCATACAAATGATAAAAAATGATCTGGGCATCTCAAATTCAGCCGATTCAGCCCATGAAAGCAAATCCTCGGTGTGAAACGCAGTAAGTGTGAAGGAAATCGAGGAGAAACACGCCACAGACCTTGATGCATTTTTCACAATATACCTTTATTATCTTAATAAATACAAAAAAACAACAACACTGTGATGTTTAAAGAAACAAGTATTAAAAAAGACACTAAAATGCATTAGACATTAGAAATATCAATATTAATTTTGGTATGTTCTGTAAGTGACATCTTTGTCTTATGGACATTTAGTGTACCGGCACGTTTTCAGATGGAAGAGAAAGGAATGGAAATCCACTGTCGACAGGGCCAAAAAGGAAGAGAGAGCATAGCAATCCATCAGGTACAAGGGGTGGAGAAACGTTTCAATAGCGACCATGGAATGAACTCTCTTACGTGAGGATGCATATGAATATATACATTTATATACACCCACATCAACACCACCGATATAGATGTAAAATCACCTGAGATACTCGTTCGCACCTCATTATTCCAAACAGCTGAACACTAGCGTTGAAATGATGTGGATTTTGAGAGAAAGACATGGGACGGCACGTCAGCCCGGTTTGGGAGAGCTCTCCTCAGTAACATTATACAAAAACGAAGACGGAAATAACGAAAGAAAACAGTCATTTCACCAGTTACTCCTGAAGATTCCACAGTAAAAAATATCCTTTTGAGCAGCCTTTTGTACATTATGTTTTTATAATATATTTATATATGTAAAATTTCATCAAGCAAAATGAACCAACTGGACTGTACTGGATGCATTGGCCAAAGACAGTGGAAACGTTTTCTGGAGGTTTGACTGACGTCGTACAGCACACACCAAGGACGTGAAAAAATCGTGTGAGAGATATTGCCGTATTTTTGAAAACCAAATTCAGAATGTTATTGGCTTTAGCTCGATAGTCGTTTTGAGACTTCCACATGTGATGACAGGACGACTATCTGAATCAAGATACCAATGAACGTGGATTTACTTATGGATCTTAGTGATTCAGTGCCCCGCAAAGGTAAAGTAGAACTCGAAAACAAGGCTTTGGGACATTGTCGGAAATATATAAAAAAAAACAAGATACATTAAGTGCTCAACAAAAATGTTAAATTAAGTTACCTGAATTGTTTCTCCACTCGTGATTTGAGACGTACACAGAATCTCTAGACAAGCATGGGAATTGACGTCTACAAGACCTCTAGAGTAAGGCAGAGACCTTACGGGAAGGCAGGGGTATTGTAGGCTTATTCATATGGCTTTTAAATTACTCACTTTCCAAGTGCTTGTCGTCAAATTTTAAGTGGAGATCAAAAATTAAAAAGCCCAATTTAACTTTAAGCCCAAATCACCTCCAAACGTTAGCCAAGTTGGTGTCATTTAATTTTGCTATGCTTAGATGGACCAAATTAAAGACTAAATGGAAAAAAAAGCAAGCTGCAACGTGAGCAGGGAAAGAGGCAAAGTTGGTACCTGTAGTCCAGTGTAGTTCAAAGATCTGGCCTAAATATGTTCCAATTGGACCAAGTGGACTAGATTTAGTAGTAGGGGCATCTGGACGTGTTGAAAATAGAACCACCTAGGATATATTTCCCTGCAAACAGTTTCCCAACCCAACTGTGACTATTTCCAGCACAGAGAGAGTCCGGTTCCTCTCTCAGGAACCCCACTGCCGAAAGTTTGTAACTCATTTTGTCAGAACTGTAAGTCTTTCTGCCAGCATACATGCAGGCATATCTTAATATATCTCTGTACACGGTTATATATTTTCTTCTCTCTAGTTACAGTACAGAAACTCCCCTTCACATTTCCTTTCCTCCAATTCTTCATGTCAGCAGGAGCTATGGTTTTGTGCTTATCACCAAAATTGCAGTGCAAAAGAAAATAATTAATTATAATAATTATTATAATGACAACAATTAATTCATGAGAAGTATTAACAAATGATGGATGACAACATAATTTCTATGGCACCACAGCCCATCAATTCACATATTGTACAAACGACCAACAGCGTAAGAGGGAGGAGAGCGCAGAACCAGAACTCGGCTTGCATAGCAATGCAATAACAATAATGTCATTTTCAATCTCCGATCTCAAGAATATATTTACAGGAAACTCAATTTCCTTTTCGCAAGTTCACCAAAGCGGGGCGACTCAGATCTTAGGGCTTCCATCATTTTTTTTTTTTTTTTTTTTGTCCTCAACATTTTTCTTTTTTCTGTGAATGAATCGTTTAAGGAGGAAGGTGGGGGGGAAGGGGATGTTGCGGATCTTGTGGGTTGCATGTCCATCTTTACATCACATTTACAGTTTGTCCTTTTCATATATATTTTTTTTCTTCTTCCTTCTGACGCTTCACGAGTCCATTGCACCAAGCAGGTGAGACGTTTCCAGAACAGATAAAGGTTTCCATCAAAAAGGCTCACTCTGAAAACAATACAAAGAGAACATGCCAGTCAGTTAGTTCTTTATACAGCTGTAGTAAATGTAAACCATCATCACTTGACTGGGCAAACTTTTAAACCAAAAAGGTTCCAAACTTAGTAAAGCAGAACCAGAATAACCTGTTCAGACTCACATAACTCTCCAGAGTACTGCGCGTTGGGCCCCATGTAGCTGCTTTCGCCCTGCTCCATGGTGGAGCGCTGGTGCTGTCCCCTTGTCCCTTCACCTTTACGAGAACCTGTTGACCCCTTTAGAGGAGGCCGTCCCAGAAGAGCTGTGGCCCCCGGGAGATGGGAATGATGGTTTGTTGTATGGCAATATGGCCTCTTCTGAAAACATACAAATATCCAAGCCCACACATTTAGTGGTAAATAAATCTTTTTTTAAATCTTTTCCAGTTCGGAACATGTCCATGATTGGTTTCTTTCTGACTAATACTGAGGTGACCAACTCTTGCCAGCTTTGACCAAACACAACTCATTAGCAATTTGCTCCGATGGCTAAACGAATCTCCACACCGAAGGTTTAAGATGAAAATGAAGACATATGAGACCAAACCATAAGGCTTGCCCAACCCACAGCCCCCTCTGTGTCGCGCCAGATCCAGGCCTGGTTCTTTATGCTTCGTTTGGGCTGGAAACCCAGAATGGTGGATCCTAATGATCAGACAGGCACAGATGGAGCTCGGCTTCATTGCAGCTTGTGTGTGTATACAGTGAAAAATGAGGGCTGGAACGATTAGGGTACATCTGTGCAAGTAAGTGTGCCTCCTGTCTGCCGGTTCCTGGAGAAGGCCTGTGTTGGCCATGGAAGAGCTCACTAAGAAGGGGAGACCAGGCAATCTGTTTGCTCCAGCTTGGCCTCCTTTACAACAGGGACCGTAAATGAATGCCAAGGGTCCACAGCTGGTGCTGTCAAACATCTGCCTCTAATGACCACGATGGCGAGATAATATTTTACAGACCTGATCTGCTGAATTAAGAGCATGTTTACTGTGCCAGGCTGATTAACTCATGTGGACATATACGATCAGGTTCAGTTCTTCCATGAACACATATTTCACCAAGGTAAAACCCAAAATGCATTTCAGATGTCCATTAACCTGCTAAAGGCCAGGCTGGTAAGAGCTGGACTAGTTGGTGAACCATTCAAATTTTCATTTTGGTTGACCAAAATGTCTTTATGGACAAGCTGGATGACCACAGAGTTCAGGAGTGCCCATTCATATTATGTGACGGCCACATCAAAAAGTTTAGCGCCAACCTAGCTAGAAGTTTCTGGCAATCTTAAAGACCTTGATTGGTTTTAGATGTTTTAGTCAGAGTTGGAGCTGAATACAGGACCTTGGCCTTCCAAGAGCAGGACTGGACAGCATGGATATGCTGGTTTGGATTATTGGAGACTGGCTAACCAAGAAATCCTTGTTGGACAAGTTGCTAACTAACTTGCATTTCCCTTGCTTGGTACCAGTATTCAAAACACTAATTCTAATGTGGTTTCTCCTTTATGAGTCAATTTAAGATTTCAATATGTCAACAGAACTCAAGGTGAGCCATCAATCATCCTACCTGAAACAGGACCGTTTTTCTGTCCTCTTCTGCTCTCCTCTCCTCTTTCTATGGATCCCAGTCTGTCCTGGGCTTGTTGGTGGCGCTCCAGTGAGGTTCGGGCCTGTCGGTCCAAGGAACTCTTCATCTCCTCCAGGCCCATCATGGGTTGCCTCTCCAAGGAGGAAGCCTTGCGGTCCGAGGGGTTGGGCATGTTCCTCGCCCCCTGGACACGAGCTGTCTGGCAGGGTGGAGGCTCTGGTGGTGGAGGCAGATCTGGGAAAGAAGCAGGATGGGCCATTTGAATTCAAACAATAGGAACAGCATTTACATTTATGTAGATTGAGTATTTATCATCATTTGACAGCAGGTGTCTTTTGTATCTAAATAAATGCCTTCAAAAGGGTAATATTGATTTCATTCTGTTTGATAAATGATTATAATGGCTTGGATATTAGCTATTGCTACATGCATTTGCTTATGACCCCATCTGTCTCCTTGAACCAATGCGGACTTCCACATTAATTCAATAAAACATACAAGAGAGATCGGTCATCTACAGTAAACTGGTTTTTGGCTTTCAAATGTGGTCTAAACCATAGCATACATAATTAATCGACTGAAATATTTAGTTCTTTTGGTTGGACTAAACCTTACCATCAGCGCTGGCATCGCGGCGGTGTGGGGCAGTGCCAGGGCCTTTGTGTTTGCGGGTGGGCCTTGCTGCCCGCTGGTGACCCAGGCTGTGTGTGCCTACCGTGCTTCCATCTGTGGAGAACGGGCTGGCAGGACGAGGTCTATGAGGTAGACCTTTATCTGCAGGAATCAAAGAGAGAATCTTGTTTAGCCCGTAATGCTACCAAAACACTACTCGCAGAGGTGATAAATTAATCTCAAAATGTAAGGATTCTCAGGTGGAGGGCAGATAGCTTGTTAGTTTAATTCAGAAGCAGCAGAATCAATCAATACATTGCATTTCTATTGCAAAGCCTGTTGGAGAAAAGGTTTAAGAATGTGGAAATGGTTTTACGGAGAACATTAAGATCATCATAGAGTCAGAAAGAGGCATGAAGTCAAACCTGCATAATAAAAAAATCTTTAGACATCTGTTTCCAGTTAATTCATTCGCTTATAGTGCAAACTGAATCACATCAATGAAAGTGCAAGACCAGAACCCTGCTAAGTGAAAACAGTCATCACCAAAACCCACCAAGCAAAATTCATAAAGATGTTAGTATTTGCACCATGCTGCTTCACCAGGAGTTTACCAGCTTAAAATTGGAAATCAGAAAAGAAGCAACATTCTGTTAAGAGTAAGCCATATTGCAGTCAACAAACACCAGATTCCAGACTCAAATTCCTGTTTCTGCTAAACCGACCTCTCTTGCTCAGGCTGGTGCCGTCCAGACGGTAACCAGCCTTGTCTGCGGCCGCCACCAGGGCCCGTGCAAAACTGCAATGGGTGAAGAGTGAGCCGTCAGAGGAGCTGGCGGCACTAGACCTTCTGCTGGAGAAGTTTCTGTCATCATCTTCTGAAGCCGAGCCCCAACCATTCACCATGGAGCCTGGAGGGGAGCGGCCGCATGGATGTTAGATTGACCAGGTTTGCTAGTTTTATAGTCCAGAACAGGACGTACTCAGATTATTTTATCTTATTAATAGTTAAATGCTAATAAATTATTAATGCCTTTATAAATGCAAACAGCAAACTAAATTTACCAGAATAATTTTATTGGTCTTTGTTATGCTGGAAATGATAATTCTTTTTTGTGAAAAAACATGTGTTATAAAGCACAAGTGAGCTATGTTTGATAAGAGAGGAGTCAACCAACATTATAATTATTAGGTTATGTAATGAAACTAAAAAACATAAATATGCACACAACCAAAGGCACACAAAAAACACAAAAAATAAAGATTAAAAAGAAAGCAAACAACAAAATCACATAAAACAAAAAAATCCACACAAAACAAAATGACTGAGGAGGGTAGACTATGTAAAACATACAATAATAAAATAATAATAATAATATCAAACCAAGGCCAACAAAATTACAGAAAATGAAGACTAACAATTAAAATGAAAGACAACAAAAACAACAAACGTGAGACAAAGTGGACAAAAGGGAAAATAAAAAAATACACAAAGCAAACAACAACAACAAAAAGTACACAATGAAGGTATGAGTCAATTAATAACTGTGACAATACATGCATAAGTTATTAAATAAAACATTAATGTCATTTAATAATTTTTGCTTCTCTAATCCAAGCTGTTAGTTTTTTTTCCCTTCAGTAATGCATCCTATTTCCATCCTCCATATAATCTTTCACCCGACACCTGACTACATATCACAACCTCACTTCCTTTTGATTGCTCTGATAGGAAGGAATGCACGCACCTGCTCGTGGCCCGAGGTGAAGCAGCTGATATCACACACGGAAACACGCAGCATGATCAAAGCAACCACACGGCTACGTGCTGTTCTTATTCTTTGGCACTTGTCAGATTTATGGCATGTATTGTTTTGATTGATGGCAACCCGGTAGAAACATCCTAAGGGAAGCCGATGTGAGATGGCATGACTATTGTTTAATGATCCGAGAGGAAAGTTAAGAAGGTTACAGTGGTTACTGTAGCCTGGGTAATATATCTGGTTTCAAGATCTAGCATTGAGCTAATAAGGTTTTGGTGACAGATTTATTACATGTATTGTTATAGTTTGTAGATGATAAAATAGTTTCTATCCCAGCTTAAGATGCAGAAAAAAGTTAAACCACCCAAAAGAATAAGCACTGCATTAAAGATGCTGCTTTAAAAATTATGCATTACTACTTATAATATATAGCTATTTAATGAATATCTTGAATGGTAACATTTTATTTTAAGGTGTCCTATTATATTACAGTACCTGCAAATATAACAAAGAATTTCAAAGCACCAGCATAAATTTAGTTTTTTTTTTCTCTTGTCTAAAAGAGAAGGGAGAAGAGGATGCAGACAAAAACAAAAACAAAAACAAACAACACTTTCCTTGCAGTCTCTTCCTTTTAATTTCTTGAGAAACTGCATATGGCTTTTTTTTCGCAAAAAAAAGTTGAGTCCCTCGAGACTCTCTCTCAGCAAACCAAGACTGCATATAATGAATTGGATGTGCTGGCAGAGACAGAGGCGGGTACAGAGCTCCACATCATAGAGGACAGCTCCTGCAGAATACCTGCACTACGCCTCAGCGCCTCCTGCCTCCTCCAGAGACGACATCCTCTCTAACAACCAGCCACCTTAAACAGATCCCTGAAAATACCACGCTTGCACTCTTCACCGTATAATACTGCTGGCAGCTGCAGAACAATAACAATTCTCTGGCCAACATCAATTTTGGATCATGTTCGCAAACCCAAATGTTTTTATACAGCGGGGCTTACCATGAACTGAACTTCCCACAAATTGTTGCTAATTTGGAGTTGGCAGTCATGAAAGGCAATGTTTGAAGCTAGAATACTGTAGCTGCTATAAATATAAGGCTGATACAAAAATCGGAACATTTTCGGGTATTTTTGACACTGCTGAAGCATCTTTCCATTCCTATAATCCACTGTTAATATTCACGGCTCGACTAAATAAAGTTACGCAAGATTGTAAAACTCATCCAACACACTGCTGCTTCTAAAGCTGATTTACACGGCCCTGAGCCCTCATCTGCATATCGTTAAGCATCGTAATCTTTCCCCTTGACGAGTAGGCGGAGACGGCCGCCTCAAGACATGTGACCTTAGTCGGTGCAAGGGTTTATGGGAGCAAAGTGGACCAGGACAGTGAGCTCACTGCTCACGTTACAACTCCCATAAAACACCCTCAATATTTCACAAACTCATGGATTGTGTATGCAATAAATAATGAGACACAATAAAAAAAAATATGTTCGATTGATCTTTATTTCATCTTAACTAAGCTGCCCAAAAGAAACTGTTGTTAAAACAGTTTTATTCTCTTCAGAAAGGACAAATCTCCGCCTCTGGGTCTGACAGTGACCCAGCACTAGTGTAGTGTCAGTTTGGTGCTGCTACTGTGGGCAAAAACAAAGGACACTGGTGGAAGAAAGCAGTGAAAGGAAGCTGTCGAGAGTCTTACAGGAGGACACAGCCACCACTGAACAGCGCTTGCTTTGTGTTTCTCCAGATATCTCAGTCCAGAGAGGTGTCAGAGACGACCCTATACTACAGCGTTCAGGGGAAAATGCACCTCAGAGGTCCAGTCCAGTGAAAGAGACTCAAAATCTATCTATCTATCTATCTATCTATCTATCTATCTATCTATCTATCTATCTATCTATCTATCTATCTATCTATCTATCTATCTATATATCTATCTATCTATCTATCTATCTATCTATCTATCTATCTATCTATCTATCTATCTATGCACCCAAGACGATGCATACAAGTGCAATGATAATGAATACATCTCTGCCCGATTAGAGGAACAACACTGGCCCATTTTGCCTCAGTCCCGTGGTAAATTGGAGAACAGAGGACTTTTAGATTCTAACCCCACAATTTCATACCCTTCACGTTTCCCCTATGGCAGACGGCCCATAAAATCCTTTCAGTAAGTTGTAAAATGGAAATGGTGCATCCTATCTTCAATGGGGAAATGGAGTCATGAACGTGAGATTTTTTTCAAAACCTTAATGGGAAAATGGAAGCAGTGTGCTTGAGTATTTCGTTCTAATAATAATAGCCTACTACACATAAGCATTAACATAAATATATAACAAACAGTTTTGTTTGGTAAGATTTGTTAACGTTTTAGAAGTAGTCTCTTATGCTCACCAAGGCTTTAATTCATTTGATCAGTATAATACAGTAAAGTCAGTAATATTGTGAACTTTTATTTCAATTTTTGAGGTTTAGTCCAGTTTATCTGAAAATCCTCACTAAACTGTGAGCCATTTTCAGGTGAGGTGGGAGTAAACACAAGCACCCGCCACACACGTGAGAGCATAATTACAAACAATCCAGCTATTGTCAGACAAGCTGAGCAAAACAGTATTTTACCATGCTAGGGCAAACAGAGCCACCACATGTGGTACACTTGTGAATAAACCATGACCGGTTCCCATATAAACATCAGCAGTACAATCTTAAAGTGCCCGCTGGACTGAAATATGCTGCTTTTAGATTAGAGATCAGTACGTCTGTTTTACTGTCTTATCTTAATGCCACACATGCTGTTGAATGGTAATTTGATATCTGGGTAGATCATATCTTTTGGCGTCGCTGACCAAATGGACTGCATTTTAATTAACCTTTTAAATAAAAATAATTAAAAAGATTTTTGAAGTTGATTTTTGTCTCTACCATCCATGAGCAGGTTCAAACTGAGTCCTTAAATGATTTAACAGAGAAAGAAATCCGAAATTACGAAGACGTCGGATGAGATAATGAACAAATGAAATGACCACCCCTGCACTGAAAGAATCCAGTCTGCACAGGACATTTAACTATGCACCAAACTCAATAGTTCAAAGGTTTAGATAAGGGCTTTATGAAGAACTTTAGAATGTTTCTTCAAAGTAGAAATTCATATAAATGGGAAAGTAATCACAAAAATGTATGCTTACCCGTAACAGAGCTGTCCAAGTTGTCCATGCTGGAGCCTGGCGTGTGTTCGATGCCCCTAATTGGTGGCGACATCTCATATCCTTCATCCTCCTCCTCATCGTCATCTTCGTCAGGAAGGTCTGTGTCAATATCAGACACTAGGGTGCTGGAGATGTAACCCACGGGCGGTGCAGGGGCCTGGGGTGGGTAAGGCCCAACCTGCATGTGCCTAAAGACAATTCAAGAAGTCAAACATGAACATAACACGCTTTTTTGCATAACCAAGCAAGAGCTTCGAGGGTTGTCAGAAGGAGACAAAGGGTGTCAATGAGCGACAAGCCTAAACAAAAGAGATACGCGTGGGGTGTGCTGTCTGTCAGGTGAAATTTGGTATTCCTAGAACATTCCTTGTCATCTCTCCGATGAATTGGGACAATTCAGCTAATTCAGCAGTGCCAGGGTTTGCATGCTAACACAATGACCTACTAATTGCAGCTTGAAGAGGATACAATGGCAAACACCACAGGCATGTCTTTGCTGTGGCTGTCACCCATTAGACAGCTAGGTTCGATGACAGACCTACTGTGTGTCTATATATATATACAGGGACGTGCACAGGGGGGTTGCTCAGGTTGCCCGGGCAACTGCCCATATGCCCTTCTCGACTCACGTTGCCCTTCCGAGGTGGAAAAAAAAGAAATAAAAAAATCGTACTATGGATGCAGAATTTCACGTAGGCTTGGATAAAAAATAAATAAATAAAAAAATAAATAAAAATCGTAAAGCCTCATTCACTTCCATATTCGGGCACCCTTCCGAAAGTGAAAGTCGGTAGAGGAAGGGCAAACTCTCTTTACGTGGCTGCAGCGCTGCACGCGACCGGCACCTGAGCTGAGCCTGCATGAGCGGCCCTAGAAGGAGATTGTCGCGGTTGTCGGGTGAGACGACTCAACGTTGTCGGAAAAGTAATAGTAAGGTTATAATCGTAAACGAAAACGAACGAAAAAACGAAAACTAGTTGGGAAAAAATTGTGTTAACTGAAATAAAAATAAAAACGTGGCATTACAAAACGAACCAAAACTGTAATGTGTGTTTGGCAAAACTAACTAAAATAAAATAAAATTATAGATTAAATGTCCTTAGTTTTCGTCTTTCTCAATGTCTTTCATAGAGCAAACGTTCAGCTGCATTTCATTTCCCTGCGTCTCTCACTCACGCGTCTCTCTCACATAACGTTACTCGCGCGCGCACAGCCCTCCCCTCCTTGCACACCGCGTCTCCATGAGAACGAGTGTTGGAAGAAAGTTCGCGAAAGGTTGGCATCTCGTGAAAACCATTACACAATCACACATTAAAAAGTGGTATAAAAATATTTTTTATTCTGAATATAATTTTGTCAGTGTGTTAATGTCGACCCGAGAAGCGATTGCTACTTTAGAAAGTTAACTAGACGCAAGTTTGGTGTAAAATGCACTTGGGTTGTCGATGTCAAAACACTATTTAAGCAGTGATTTCAAGTAAGGAATAATTGACGACGGGCCGTTGAATTACAGTTTTCCTCAGTCACTTTGGTGCATTTTTCAAAACAGAAATGAAATTCTCAAAACTACTTGTACAACCTTCACATCATCTAGTCATTTACATTTATACACATCATAAAACCAGATTCTCATTCTTTTGAACAAGTTGCCATTGCTTTTATACATTCATGCAATTGATTATGCACATTTATCTGCGGTTTCCTACATTATCAGTTGCTAATGTCATGTCGCTCAAAATGTATTATATAGTTTTCTGTGCAATAGTCAATACCACTCAAAACATCTAGTCTTTAGTTCATCGTATAAGTCATTCAATGCAAAATGTTTCATCTAGTTGTCACAAACTGCCAAGCACACTTTTTATTTTTATTTTTACACATTATTATTAGACTTTTTGTCAATTTGGCATGAATTGTGCAAGTGAATCTTGACTAATGAAGAGAATGTAGATGATAAACCAATGATAAACCATTTCTCTGAAATAGCTGAAAAAAAGCTGAAATAGGTTCATCTCATGAATCTTCAGTTGGAAAGCTTATACTGTATAGACAGGACAACACAAGAGTTACACATTCTGAAAAAAGACTTATTTTCATCTTTGTGCCCATATTTCCTTTTCCTTTTCTATATCACAAAAACATTGTAAATGTTTTTTTTTTTTTTTTTTTGGTCAGACCACTAGTAAAAGTGTAACTGGGAATTCTATCCAGTCTCTTTCAATCAATATCCCATACAGTAATGTGTAAATGTATACTTTTGAAATGGATATATGGCATACATAAACATATGGCATACTGTTCAATACAGTAGTTTACATCAGAACATCCCTCCAGAGTTATATTGACAACATGACTAAGCAAACTGACTGTCTTATCCGTAAACTATGACACAAGGACTTGTCTTTATGATGGCACTGATATGTTCATTGACACAGATATTTATTTTTGAGAGATGATCTAAGGATTTTGACCAAGAGACTGGCTTTTGCAGGTAATCCATTGTGTTCTGCTATTTGTACGAGTTGTTTTGAGAAATGCACTTCTTGTTTTGCAATTCTCAAGGATGATTCGAGAAATGTACCAAAGCAACTGAGAAAAACTGTATTAGAAAAATAATGCACATCTCAGGTGGTGATTCGGTCACGACTCGAAGCGGAGTCAATTATTCCGCATATACCACGGTTACCACACCTCAAGACATCGATCAGATGATATATTTAAAGGGATTCGTTCGGTTTTTGTACTTAATCGCTATTGTGGGTAGGACTATTTCTTCCGCATCTCATCCAACGTTTCTTTTGCTGGTTTCACATTCACAATGTCATTTTAAAGCTGGTAATGGAGCCTTGAGCCGTAGTATTATAATGCAGTTATTAATGAAGTTATTAGAAAGAGAGCGAGAGAGAGACACACACACACACACAGAGAGTGAGAGAGAGAGAGAGAGCTTGTGTGAATTAGACTGCAGCAGCGTCTCTAAACAGCGCTGTTATTACCTCGCTAGTGGGAAATGTCATGTGTACTTTTGGAAAATCGTCTGTCATGTTGTTGTTTTTGTTAGTCCTGTAATTTCCGTTATTACAGTTTTACTATGCGAAGTGATATGGAACTGTAATGCGGTCAAGAGAGCTGCCTGGAACTACATTCGCCATGCTTTTCCCAGAAAATAATGTCACGCCTCAGAACGTTCGTCAGCCAATCAGATTCAAGCATTCAACGGCCCCGTAGTATAAATATTAAATAATGTTATGTCATTTTTTTACTCTTACACTGAATGTTTGCTCCTTCATTCCAGATGAGCAGGCTATTGAATAGGGTAAATTTAGTATAGGGTGTGAAAATTGTACAGCTGTGGAATTTGTATAGGGTGTGAATTCTGTGAGTGCCCTTTTTTTAGATCAGAGCAACTGCCCCTCAAAATTCCTGTGCACGTCCCTGTATATATATATATATATATATATATATATATATATATGTGTGTGTGTGTGTGTGTGTGTGTGTGTGTCGGTGTGTATTTGTGCAGTGCTGCTGCTGCGTTGATGCGGTCTGTGCCAGGATTTGGATATAATTATGGGCTCTTCCCAGTCGTCACAAATGTTCTATGAGCAACATACTCATTATGGTGGTAACATGACATGTTCCTCCTGACAAGTAGAGGCCGTTTCCTCGCAGTGCTGACTGTAATAAGCAGAAGTTGGTTTCTCTTGGAAAGAAAGGTTGAAGCATGGCTTTAGCATTGGGGCTTTATTAGAATGCATTACGCAGTATGGGAGGAACGTTTGTTGATTAGTTGTTTCATATTTAATTTAGCTACATTCACTTTTTTCATTTAAATCATGCTCCTATTGAAAATGACTAACACATGTGGTGCAATAAAAACTTTTTTTTTGGTTTAATTCAGTTTTGGGTAAAAAGGAAGTTTAAAAAGTCTGTAAAAAAAAAGTCCACAAACAAAGCTCTTTGAATCTTTGAAGTTATTTAGTCATTTTTATATTTTATAATTGCATTTAGTGCCTCTAGTGAAGAGGTGCTCAAACCTTACATTCCAAAAAAAGTTTTGGAATGTAAGTGATGCATTATACCAAAGTATATTAAACTGTAATATTTTAAAATCAAATTCACTTATATTATCCAGTGCATTGAGATCTTACCAAGTCTGTTTAGCCATGTCCAACTGGTAAGCACGGGTTAGCTCATCTAGGTGGGATGGGAGCATGGGCTGTATTTCTTCCCGTGGGGATGGGCTCAGTGTGGCTGTTGACTGCTTGCCAAAGGAAACCGCTGCTGGGGAGGAGGCCACACCCCTTATTGGAGGAGTGGGCACCCGTTCTTCCTCTTCCTCCAGCTCATCCTCTAAACCCTGATGGAGGTATGTCTGCACAGGCAAGGGTGGGCCCCAACCATCACTATCATATCTGAAACAAATGAGCATAGAAACAAAATGAAAACAGACCACAGACAGGTCCCTGTGGCACCCCACAATCAGCTGTATGTTAGGAAAGAGAGAAAGGAATTTTGTTTTCTTTTAAAATGTTAGTCTAGCCAACAGTTATGGATATAGTAAGACTCAGGTCTAGCAACATAGTGGTAATGATGTAAATCTTGGGTTAAACCTAAAGGGATTTTCTCAGCTTTCCTTTTTCTTTAATGCAGGCTGATCTGGCAGACTGGCTGTGTTTTCTTATTTCCCAGAACTGTGCTTATACATGCTGAAATAATACATGTCATAAAGCCAACGTTCATTAGAGGAATTTGTCAGTGCACATCCCGTAGGACATAACAGTTTTAATCTGAAGCCATTAAAGACAGTGGCGAGATTTACTGCATAGAAGACTACTCATTTGCCAGAGAGCCTATTAAGCCCGATGACTCTCCGAGATGGAAATTAACAGGGTTGAAAGGCAAGCACACCTCTCCAGCAGGGTTTTTAATTTGTATCACCACCTTCATGTTTTCTTCTAACTGTACAGATGGGGCAATGCTCTAGTCCGACAAGAGTGGAGTGCTGACGTAGGAGAAAACATATTAAAGTTGCTGAGTGTGAACATTTTGTCAAACAGGGTTTTTATATTACATCTTGTCTATTTATAATAGACAAAAAATCAATCATTTAGTGCTAGTGGCTTGATTAACTTTCTAAGGAATAAATCAATCCCATAAGCAGATTTTTAAATAATATCTTCGCTAGCAAGAACAAGAATTTGAACTAATTCTTACAAACATCATGGCTGATTTTATGTTAAACCACCATTTTTACTTGATGGGAAAAATCCAATGCTTGATTACATGGATCATAATCTCTTTATATATATTATAGATGTGATCATTGAATTGGCCTCTATTACTTGTACTAAGTAAAGCTGAATGAGTAACTCTGAACCCTACCCTCCTCCGTCATGGTGCTCTGAAGCATAGTGGTCCATCTCTGTGCCTGGAAGAGGGTGGACAGGAGGGGGAGGGAGTGGAACATTAGCCCAGTTAGAGCCATTCATCTTGGTGGCCTTGGAGTTTGCTTTGGTCTTCTTCTTCCTTCCGCCTTTCCCACCTAAAATAGTAAAAGTTGGGGATATCTGTTAAAGCCTGAATGTAGAATGATGCCATGTGATTAGCCAATTTCCATGTTTTCACCTTAAAAAGTAAATCAATTTATTCCCCACATGACATGTGCTTGCAATTCTCTATTCTAGTGAAGGCTCTTGCAATGCCACTGTCATACGCAATTACTTGTATGTTAGAATGTACAACTGCAACTGCTTTCAAAATGTTCCCAAGCCAACACGGCAATAAAAGCAATCTCAAGGCTTCACGGTGAAAGAAACAATTTGCAGCATGTCAATGGCTCAAAGACTGAAGTCTAAAAAATAAATAAATAAAAATACTGAAAAAAAACTTTGATCTCCTTTTAACTATGATTGCTATTCATGCAGCTTGCTTGCAACTCTGGTTCTACTCTACAAATGTGCACTTTTCTTTACTCTTAGAAAAAGTACTGGGAAAGAAACCGAACGTGTCAAAGGTGGAAAGAAAAAAGGCTGCTGAACTTGAATATGTTGCATCCTCAATCTCCCTGGACAAAAGATTTGGTAAATCACACACTTGCCCAAGAACTAGTACGAAGGATAGTAATTAATCACCCTTCTGTCACAATCTAATTAACAAAACCATCTAAATGTAACGGCCATGTCAGATGAAGACATTTGGGACGAGGAAGTGATGTATATGCGTGTCCTCCACAGACTTCATGCAGAGGCGGCAGGATTCATTACTGTAAATTATTAATGCCGCCGCTGGCAAACTCGACATGACCAGTGCATTGCTGCATGTTGCCAGATCCTCCCGCATTTCAAGCCAGGCATAAAATAGCTGAGGCTGATGGAGTCAGACAAACGGCCAAATGCAAATGGGAGGGAAAACCTTCATTGGCAGAACTTGTGCTGTATGGGATCCTATCTGTCATCATCTGCCTCTGTCTGCCAATGGCCTCTAATCGTCCCTGCCGCCTCAAAATGTTCCGATTCAGGCAGCCCTGCGGTTTCAAACATCATGTTATTTAATATGATGCCAGGACTTTGACAGGGCTATACATTAAGTCCAAAAAACTCTTTATAAAAGCTATGTTGAATCAAATTCAAGGCTATGAATAGACTATCTTCCCTGGATCTTCAAGGAATATTCCACCCAAAAATGAAAATGATGATGTTGTTCCAAAACCATATGACTTTCTTTTTTCAGTGAAAACCAAATAAAGAAATTTGAAGAATTGTGCTGTTCAATGAGCTGAATTAAAGACTGAGGCTGTCACGCTTTAAAAAAGATGCAATTGCAACATAAAAGTGGTCCAAATGATTAGTACTTTATGATTTAATAATGATCATATATAACTAGTTCTTCTTTGTTCATTTAGAAAGTTTCAAACTACCGTTTTAAGATCACAGAACCCTCATAAAACCAAAATAAATTGCTCACAAAATGGACTGATATGGCTTAAGTTCAGTCAGTGTTGTTACTGTTAAAAAAAAAAAAAAAAAAACATTATAATTGTTTTTATTAATTTGAGAAAATGTGAATAGAAAAAATAAATATAAAAAAACACTAAAACTAATATTATATAAGTAATATGAAAACAAAAGATTGTCTTATATCATATAGCTTCAGAAAATATAGTTATATTGAACACTTTTATTATGCTTTTTTGTCCTTGGCTTGGGATTAAGATTGATTTCAATTTAAATTCATTGTACAGTACTGTACATAGAACGCAACCAGAAAGGGAAAACCAGTATAATAATTAAAAAATAATAATTGTGTGTCAAAATTAAGAATCCACACAGGTTTGGAACAACATGAAAGTGAGTGTTTTCAAAATATCCTTTTTTGGGTGCACTGTTCCTTTAAGAAAAACAAAAACAAGTGTGAAAGAGCAAGCGCAAGAGGATGAGTTCTGTAGCTATGCACAGTTTAAGGCATATTTGTCATGTGGTGGCTGACGTTTATGATATTCTCAGCAGTCAGCCTATTACAGAGCTTTCTCATCGCCGGAACTTCTCGCTGACGGTGCGCTATTGTTCCGACGGCCGAGGGAGAGCGTGAGACATTAGGAGTCTTGCGGAGGGATGGAAGTGTCAAACGAAGATGAATAAAGCATGCTAGTAATAAAAAAATAACAACAGGCTAGAGGCAGAAGTGGCTGGAGTGGGGGGAAGTAATTGGGTTTCCTAATCGTTCCTCTGGGTGACGCGCGGCGTCAGCCAATAAATGAAGAGATGGCGTGATCATTCAATCACTCCCTTTCTCTTTTCTCCTTTCTTTCTCCCTCTGTTTGTCGAGTAGAGAGCATCAATAATGTAAACGAGTCTCTGCTGAGGAGTCAGGGGAGCTCCTGAAATTACCAATGTAAGAAATGTGAGGAAAACAGACAGGAAGGGTGCAGTGGGACAGAAGTGACTCGACTGACAAACATGAAGTCACTTTCTGAATGAGGCCGAACTAGGCTAGCGAAGAGGCAAAGGAATGTTTCAGAACTTATAAAGTTTCACACCTTTAACACATCAATGAGAGCTTGCTCAACTCGGACCTGTTCTATCTTGTACAATGAATTATGAGCTAATTCTATGTTATGGTAGGAAAAATAAGTAATAACATTATTTGAAAATCATTTGCTTTTAATGGGGCAGTTCAAATACTTGATGCATGTGAAAATGCGTGTTTTTGATTAGTAAAAGATAGTTTTTCAGTTTTTTTTTAAGAAAAGATGAGAATTTTGGGTCAAAACCAACCTGTACTCTAACCAATACGCTCATATAGGTTGTTAGTCAAAATCCCTGAAATATGACCCATCAAAGTGTATACTAAAAATTGCACCCCTATCGGCAATAGGTTGTTTTCATATGAATGTTTTGTACTCTTTTATTTGCCCTGTGATTTGCGTTTCGTGCAGCTCAGTTGGTAGATTATTGCGTTATACCTTGATATACAATCATGCTATGATGGGTTCGATCCCAGAGAACGGACGTGCACGTAAAATGTATATGCTAAATAAATCATAATTTAACATGATTTCTGTGAGGGTTAGGCTTAGGGGTGGGGTTAGGTGTGGTCATTCGAACGAATAAGCCACCTAGTAAATTATGTATGAATTACTGTGAGATCGGTGTCAAAAGTCCACACATTGTATTTAAATAAACGTGCGTTTTGATTGGTAATGACGTTATACGTTCATTTCATGACGACAGACGCAACGCGATACTGTCATTATTTTTACGCCCGCTAGAGGGCGCTTAACTTTAAAATGTAAATATACATCATAATAAGGTGCTTGCACAAACCACCTATATGGACGTTTTTTGTTGGAGGACAGGCTTGCCTATTCTAAAGTGAAATTATAGTAAAGATTTTAGAAATTCATAAAGACTTAGAACCTAAAACAGTACTCTAGAGTGAACCTATTAGTAAACAATAATTACTACATAATTTTGACTAAAATCAAATGTACTAAAAGAAACTATAAAAGTTATCATAAACTTTGTAAAATACACGGCACAACTTGTTACCGATCCTTATTTTATAATCAAAAGTTAAACATTTACTGTGGAAGCAAACAAAATGCATATTATTTTCCATTATAGGCTAATAAGTGGTCTGTAACAAACTTGTTACTGTAGTAGTACTTTGTACTTGTCTTTTACTCAAGTAATTTTGAAAATGAATAGGCCTATTTATTTTACTGGAGTAATATTTTACTGGGGCATCAGTACTTTTACTCAAGTACTTGATATGTGGGCCACAGCCGGATTATTATAGTGACTATTTGCGTATAACTGTTCAGTAGTAGTTATTTCATAGTTATTTTTCTTGAACCTTAACTAGTACAAAATTAATAATAGTTCTTCAGAAGGTATGGCAGAATATATTAATTAATAATTAGCTAACAGTTAACACAATTATAAAATTATATTAGATACGGATTAGTTAACACATCTTCCTTAGTAGTTAACAGTAGTAAGTTAAGTCTATATGTATGTAAACCTTGATGTATAGATCTCAATTAAAAAAAAATTGATGTGGTCCAGAGTAAATCAAAATAATATTTCACAATATTACTCTTTTTGCTGTATTTTGACATTTGAATGGCAGTGTTACATACAGTTTAAAGTACACATGTGATATCATTATATCTTTACAGTCCGCTGTACAAAAGTTAAACAAGATCCGAATGTTTCAATTTGTTCAACTGATCTCTATCTTCTAAACAATCCTCGCCTGAAGAGGTTGAGATGTTTGACCTAAATCTACCCTTGGAGTCCTAATTGTAGCCCATGAAACACTTGAGCCAGATGCTTGGAGAGCTTCCCATCTAATGTCTGAGGCTGCGTTGGATTACTGCACAGTTAAAGTACTGGCATGAAACTTGATTAGAGAGGAGAAAGAGAGGCACATGGACAGCGAGACAAGAGGATGGGGGCCGTCTCCATGTCCTATAAATGACATTGTAATTTTCAGTACATGAATTTTATTGCAGCTTGTAACCATTAAAGGGAGGAATCGGCTCAGATCAAGCTGCTGGAGTGCGTGTGTGCATTTCCGAGTGGTTTCCTTTATGTTGCAACAGTAACCTATGACAAAACAAACCTCTGCTTAAATCAAAAACAGACTGACATTGTTAACACAAGGTTAATGACAATGTCAAAAGATGCATTGCTGGAATTACAGCGTTTGCAACAGGTCAAACTGATTGTGTCACGCACCATTTCTGCTTCACATGTGAAAAGTGCTGTGAGGAACCAAAGGAGAAATTTTGCCTTTTAACCCTATAATGCTATTCAGTCATTTCTTACTGGAAAATTGGTAAAGGTTTTGGCATTACTATGTGAACACACACACACACACACACACACACACAAAAATCACTGATATGATTAAAAAAAAGTTAAATGGTCCTGAAAAAAGTCACACTTCGTTGTAATTTAGTCGTTCTGTTCATGGTCAATAAAGACTGAACTGGAAATAAATAGAAAGTGAAATCATCTAGTGAGTGTTTAGTCAAAATTTGACCGAAAACAGGTAATAAATGAATCATAACTATTCCATAAATAGAGTAGTACTTTAAAAATACCCTAAAAACACAAAATATTACATAAAGAAACATTACTGACTTAAAATATGCATTTACTAAAAAATGAATAAACTAAAAAAACAGAAAAAGAAAGAACCAAAGGGTTAAAGACAGCATTTATGTAATCTAAATATCATTATGCAAAGGTCAGCGATCAGAATTCCCTTATATCACAGCAGAATCATATTTTAGATGAAAAAACCAGGACTTTTCTGTCCAGGCCATTACACAATGGCTGTAGATCCAGTCGACTTGACTACACAGTTATTACACAAAGCTATATTATCAACAGTAAAGAGCAGGAGTCATGGCGTGTGCACCACGGTTAGTGGAGGTGAAAGGGGAGAGGGGTAGACTGAAGGAAAGATGCGGGTGGGCTGCTGACCCTGGGCCGGTGAAATACCAACCTGACAGACTGTTGCTCCGATCTGAGCTGTTGTGGGAGCTGGTGGTGCTGAAATCCTGTGATTGGTTGTGCGGCATTCTATTACACAATCCGTCAGCCAATCGGTAGTCAGGAATGAAAAGGAGTGCTAGTGGAGGCGAAGGGCAAAAAAGTGGCATCAGGTGGAGGGCAAGACGGCACAAGCGCATGCAAGGGCGTGCAGTTAGAGCAACAAGCAAAGCACCGATCTCACACACAACCCCTACTGTATTTAAAAATCCTTGTCTTTCTAACTGAACAATGCTTAGACCCAATACTTGAACATTTTAAAATAAATACTAATAAAATGAAATAAGTAAAATTGTTCTTTTAAAATAAATACAATTCAAATAAAAGTATTTCATTGTATTATTTATTATAAATAATTATAATGCATATAATTTATTAAATATTATATATTTATAAGTAATAATACTTAAAATGATTTATAAAGATATTTAATAAAAAATTCTATAAAAAAATAAATGTGTAATATAATGTACTATACAATTGGCTGCCTTGATAAAGTGTTCTAAATCATTCACTTATAAGGCTTTCTTTCTTTCTTTCTTTCTTTCTTTCGGTTAGGATGCTGCCTATGTAGGTAGCAGACAGCACGGCAGCTCACTAAGCTCTGGAACAAAGCCCTAATTGCTTTAGAATCTCTTAATTTGTCTAGTTTCTTTGGAACGTGTCTCATTCAGAGGTTAACAACATACATTAGTGCTAATTTTCCTGGAATTAATTCTATTTGTTGGCAAGTTAACCAGTTCATGAAAACATTTATAATTGTGATTTACAGTAATTTCATAGTTAGAGGTTTGTTCAAGTCCAAATGAAAGCGAAAATGTTTTTTAATTGCATTAAGGAACATCTACAATTTATCATTCTGCACAACTGCAGAGAATAAGTTCATTAATATGGATAGTACATTTTTGATTAAAAAAAAGTGCATTTGTCTAAAAGCTTTTCAAAATAGAATAAATCTTGGCTAATGGCATTACACTCTTTTAGCCCAAAGACAATGTAAATAATAAATGCGGTTGGTCAGAAACACATTCAAGGGTCATGAATTCTGTTAAGGGCCAATGATACACAGTCTTATTGTTCCTGAATGTCAGAAAAATGCAACATTAATAAAATGATGGTCAAATTAACACTGATACAAACCTCAGGCAATATCCAGAAATAGAGCAGCTGGCTTTGTTTCAAAAGATTTTGGACACAAATAAAACACACAAAACAAGCTCTCTCTCTCGCTCTCGCACACACACACACACACACCCCCACGGCCCTTCAGCCCGACTCACTGTTGTTGCAGGAGTTCTTGTCTGGCAGTGAGTAGCCCAGGTTGGCCATCTCCTGCTTGGCCTGTAGGGAGGTCTTCCACTGGGCCTCGGGCAGATCGACGGCCAGCTCGTGAATGCTGTTGGAGTGGAGGATCTGGGTGGTGGCGTAGGGCGTGGCCTGGGAGGCGGGGCTTGGGCTGCCAAATCCACCTTTGGTGGTGAAGTCGATGCTGCTGTAAATGGCTCCGTCTGAAAGCATGGTGCCCGTCTTATCGGCCTGGGCACTGGGCATCCCGTCTGAGTGGAACGGGAAGATGGAATGAAACGAAGACAAACAAGATTGTGAAGTTAATATGGTGAAAATATGCTGATGTCAGAAGTGAGGTCAATTTTTCAAGAACAAAGCATTTCAGTTCAATGTTCTTTATCAACTTATAAGTCTGATATATGTAATTTTGGTAATAATAATAATAATAATAATAATAATAAACTATAAATATATACAACTACAAGAATACTAAATAATAATCATAATAATCGTAATAATAATTTTGATAATAGTAGAAATATAAATTATAAATATATACAACTAAGATTAATACTTAATAATATCTAATAATAATAATGATAATAATAGTAATTAATAATAATAGCAAACAACAACAACAGCAATAATAATAATAATAGTAGTAGTAGTAATAATAATAATAATAATAATAATAATAATAATAATAATAATAATGCTCAGAAAATGATGGAATTCTGACATTGTGATTTCTGAGGCGGTGTGAAATCAACAACAATATTATTAATATAACTAATATAACTATAAGAATATGTAATAATACATTTATGTATAATAATAAATAATAACAATAATTACAAATAGTTTTAATACACTAAATTATTATAACAATAATATTATTATTATCATCATTGTTATTATTGTTATTGTTGTTGTTATTATTATTATTATTATTATTATTATTATTATTATATTTAGTTAATGATCAGATAATTGTTGAAATATAAATACACACACACACACACACACACACACACACACACACACACACATCATTATTATATTATACATTTTTCATACACATTTTAATGAATATATTATTTATTATAATGTATTACATACTATATTATAAAATTACAGAAAGAGACAGATTAATCATACTGAAAGTTTGTGGATATTCAATATTTTTGGTGTGGACAAGCCTTTAGTTTCTTTTCATTCTTTCCCTTTGACTCACTTATAGTATATTCTCTTAGCATTTATGTCTTTGCACTTGTGAAGGAGGAAATGATGCTATAACTCTACACGTGTGAGTGTGTATATGAGTGTACTGAAGAGAAAATGATATACAGCAGCTGCATCTGCACCACTCAAGCTTCGGCTGTCCTTCACGACTCACTGCTCCTCCACCATCGGCCCTTCCTCTGTCTGACAGTGGGTCAGAACCACAGCCATTAGTTTCAGTGTGACAGCAGGATGCGGGTGGCTATATAAGTCTGTCCCAGTGCATGATGAATAAATGTGTGCATCCAAAAACGGCCCATGCAATATGCATACAGGTGTTCATCATACGGACAACACCAGGACACCCTGAATGAATCATCGTCCATGAATATAAAAAGGGAAGATACATTTTCTTTGAAGATACTTTGAACTTTGAACTCTTGACTACAACCGATTTCACCAATATAATATGTCCTAAATTCCTAGCCAATGCAGCAACGTCTGAGAGTGGATTTACCTCCGCGGCCGAAGTTGTTGAGGTCGTTGGATCCTCCAGAGCCGCTGTTCACAGGCAGACTGGTGGCCGGCCAGGAGTCAGCGAGCCAGGGGTATCCTGAATCACTGGCATTCAGCAGACCAGGACGACTGCGGGAACACAAACCATGCATGTGAATCTACATTCTCTAGATTCTTCATTTGTGATTATTGGATATGGATTTGAATGAAACAGGCAGAGTAATATAATAATTGCTCACTTATAAATTAAGCCTTGTGAGTGTAGGAAAGTTTCATTTATAAGCTTTATACATCAGTGTATGGAACTTTTATATGTATAATCAGCACAGAAATGTAAAAAATGCTTTTGAAAATTAATTGAAATAAAATGAATAAATTACATCCTCAGTAATTTGCATGACATTTCCAGGCAGTTCTTTCTCTTTTATTCTTTCTTTCTTTCTTTGATTTTATTATTATTACTATGGACTGAAGGTAAAATCTAATTCTATTTAAAGAAAATTATCTCAGAATAATAATAATAATAATTATATATATATATATATATATTTGTTATTATTTATAAGACTAAATACAGAATCAAATAATAATAATAATAATAATAATAATAATAATAATAGATTGTTAATATTCTCATATCAATATTACTACTACTACTACTACTACTACTAATAATAATAATAACAATAATATGCAAATTAAAGTATCTAAAAATGACCAAAAGTTGTGCAGCGTTGTAGAAATGTGATTTTATAAAATAATAGAAATAGACCAATAATTCATCAGAAAAGTTTAAAATATAGCAGAACCAAATTTTGTGAGTGTTCGTCATCTGTCTGTCTCAATATAATATTTTCCAGCAAGATTAAAAAAAAAAAAAAAAAAAACAGAATTAAATAAAGTGTATGGCTTTCTCATGGCATCTCCTTTCAACAGAAAACTCTTATTTTTGAAGAATTTTCCTAATGATTACCACATTTTCCAATTTATGTTTATTGGATAAAACACTGGTAGTGCAGCATTTCTTACATTTGAACCTTGAAACGATCAAAAAGCTTTATCATTTTAAACAAAGACAGCATTTTTCATTGTAGCTGTGTAAGAAAACACGCAAAGCGAATGTCCTTCCGTACATGCCAACACACACCCTCAATTAACAGATCACCCTCACTATATAACACACGATCTTCAGCTCAGCGAACTCCGGTGTTTTACAACACACTCCTCCACATCTGACAACCGCGCGTGTGTGTACGAGCTCACACATAGGAGGTTTGATTTAACAGGTGTTGTGTGTCTTCCCAAGGGTGTGTGTGGCGTAAAGGCATCATTAAGACTTTAAGCTGTCACGGGTGAGTGCTGTAGCCATTACCACCACTTTACTGTGCAATCACCTCGCTGATGCTTGTTGCCATGGGCAACAGATGCTGAGGAGAGCTTGTGTTTTTACCCACATCCCTTCATTTGTGCTGCTAAAGCCACACTCCCACCGTTTTTTTCTCTTCAGAATGAGCATAGATGGAAATAAAGAGCCACTGGTTGAGGAAGGCTGGGAATGTAACAATAGAGGAATGGAGAACGAGTAGAGAGGTGGATGAATGAAGCGCTCAAGGACTCCTTCATTTTTCGGCCCACATCTCTGTATTTCTCCTTTCATCATTTTTAGAGGGGCAATTTGTGGTCATGGTCGTGGAGACGGAACAATGCCGGTGCGAACGGGAGATTTTGAAAGAACACAAAGACATGAGCGGAAACCAAAAGACATTTTTAAAAGCAAGTCAGTACACTCAGCGGCCATCTTGGTAATGAATTCATGCACTCAGATTTTGTTCCAAATAATAATAATAACAGAAACAACAACAATAATAATAGCTATTGCTATTATAAATAAATAAATGCTTTTCTAAAGATTGAAATTATAATTCCGTCACTAATCCAACCATATTTTTCAAATGCATTAATAAATAAGTAGTTATTTTTATTATAAATATACACATAATTAATTATTAATTAAATATGAATTAATTCAATAGTTTTAGTTATTTAATTGTTAATTAGAATTCAGTTATCAAATAACAATGCTAATAATTTATTATTACACAAATAAATAAATCAACAAAATTTTTTTTTATAATGTTCATAATCCATTATGGGAAGCAAGCAAACAAACAAACAAACAAAATATAAATAAAGTTATTATAAATATACAAATAATTATTAAATAAATATTAATCAAATATTTATTTAGTTTTAGTTGTTTAATTAGTTCTTTGTTTAATTGTTAATTGTAATTCAGTCAGTAAATAATAACAATAATAATAACAACAACAATAATAATAATAATAATAATATTATACAAATAAATAAATCAACCAACAAACAAATAATGTTCATTATCCATTATGGAAAGTCAGTAAACAAACAAACAAACAAACAAACAGGTTTAGCTAATACACTTTCTCACAGTGCTATTCGGTTTAACCCCTTTGCGTGCAAACATCGCTGACGGCCCCAGTTTATTATTGTTTCACTTTCACAGCACATTAAACATCACTGTCTTACTTCATCTGGACAAACTGTGCATCAATGGAAAGTTTAAAGACTCAAGATTCGATATTTGACCAATATTTTGATAAAACATTGTTGCAGTGACAGATATTTAGTGATTTATGTCAGGAGTGCAAAATAATAAATCCGTATTATGCCACATTTTGAATAGAAATTCACAACTCACTCATTTTCAGTCACGTCAAGAGCGGTTTATTTGTGTTCACATAGACTCACTGAACAGCGTCAATAAGGATTTATAGACAAAAGATGCATATCTGCGGAGATATATGGATATATTTACTGATGTTTACTTCATATTTCTTCAGACAGAATCGTCATTTCTAGGAATATATAAAAAAATAATAGTAATTTTCAACTTGCAGTTTGTATAAACGGACACATCATGAATACAGGTATGTGCTTAAAAGTCTACAGGGCGGGTGTACATCATGCACACTAAACCTATAATATAACTTTGTAACTTTAAACACAGCTTTAAAAAGGCTTCATTTCTGAGAGCTGCCATGTTGAGCGTTGTGATATCTCCTATTGATCTGAGCTTGTTTGTCTGGTGTACAGTCTCTGACACAAACAAGACTCAAGACACACCCCAGTCGTCTTTGTCTCTCTTCTCTCTCTCTTTCACTGTGACGTTCTCTCTCGTCTCCTCTCTCTCCTGCTCTCTGTGGAGGTACATTTGCCCTGAGGTGGCTCATCTTCCCCAGGCCCGGGGAACAGTGTGTGGTTTCTGAAGCCAGGAGCAATATCCCGGTAATGGCAGTATAGCAGCCCGTCGCTCGCTTAGCCACAGGTTTTAATAAGAACCAGCAGAGCCCGAATGGAGGGTCTCAGGCTGAGGAGGCGGGGGTCCTGACAGGCTAAACACCCCCTGATGTGGCAGCTGAATGCCAAAACAGGCCCTCAGGGGGGAAGAGTCACTCAAATTGATGGCTCCTCCTCAGACACGTTGACTTCTTATAAGGTAATACGTCGAGGACCACTCAAACCTTCCCCCTCCACCTCTGCATTTCTTCTGTCTCCTCCACTGAAATGCTCTCTGCTACCTGTTTACAATCAGGTCCTCTCTCTACCTTCACTATTTTGGTTTTGTTTGGCCCTCAGGTGATCTTTATGAGTTACTTTTCTTTTTTAAGTGTTTGTCTCCTTTCATATTTAAAAAACAATAACTATGTATATTCCAGTCTTTGAAATAAATGTGCATTTCATTTCAAAAGATTTATCATGGAAGCCTGTTTCTGCCCTAAAGTAACTGATTTTATTTCTCATAATTGTGACTATTTATGACTGCTTTTTTTATTTACTTAAAAAAAGTTTTATTTATTATTTTAAAGGGGAAAAATACCTTGTTATGTTACTTCAAAGGGAAACAAATATTATTTTCTTTCATATTTCATCAAAATATTGTATGACTGATTCTTCTTCTTTGAAAAATATATATCTTCTACTTTGCATTCATATTTTTATACTTATTTTAAAAATATTTAAATGTTTTTAATTAGTTATTTTAAAGAGGAAATCGGTTTCATTCATGTTTTATTAACTACATTTCTGCTTCTCCAGGGTAAGACAAATTCATTATTTGTATTTTAATTTCTCATGAATGTGACTTTCTGTATGCCTGCATTTTCTTATGTTTTATATATATATATATACACACACACACACACACACACACACACACACACACATTACATTCGTTATTTTAAAGGAATATTGGCATTTGTGTCATTTAAAGGAAAACACTGTTTTCATGTTTTATCAAAATGAAGTAATTTCGACGTTATGTCTCTTAACTGTGACTTCAAGTATGACTTCTTATTTTCTTATTTACTTATTTTTAAATTTTCTTTAGGTAAAAAAACAAACAAACAAAAAAATCTATTTTTCCTGTTTCGTTTTCCCTGCAAGGCAGAAACAGGCTCACCTGATAACTTTATTCTTCTCCTAAACAACTTTTTTCTGACTTTCCTTCATATCAGACATCTTATATTGGCAGGGAATATTAATTAATAATATCATAGTCTTACATTTCCCAATTAAATAAAATTCTACTAAATACTGTAACAGCAAGGCGAAGTAAAATATATAGTTTTTCATAATAGTCAATACTTCTCCATGTAGTTACTGGACTGGCTTTCTTGGTAAAGTCCACAGTGTAAGTACAGGTACTGTAAAATAAAGTGTAACCCACAATTGTTAAAATAAGCTACATAGTAAAGTGTTTCTGTGTAGGCTAAATGTGTAGGGAATGCAATTTCCTTCAATCTGAAGAGTTGTTAAATTGAGCTCGCCAGAGAAAAATGGAAGCTTGATGAGTTTGACTTTGATTTCTCTGATAAACAAGCAGCCGGTCCTCACAGGGATCATTTGTAAGTGTGGGTGATGATGATGTTGACTGTGGTAACGGCGGCTCTGTCCTTGCATTCATCTTCTCCTGTGCGAGGTGATTAGATTAAGAAATATCGTTTTAGCGGGCATATTTCTGCTCTGCAAATCACCGGGAGCGGGGCCAGGGGCCTCATCCCAGGCCTGACACCCAGCCCCGAATCCCTCTCCTCAGACAGCGAAAGCGCACTGTGGCCTTGAGATTTGATTTGGCTCATTTTTCCCTGCCACGCTCCTAGACACGCGCGCAACTGTGAAATACAACCTCGCAGTGCGTCTGTGAGCATCGTCGTAAACAAGCCGAGTGAGCAATATTAATCCCAATCCTACTTCATAAATCAGCCGGGCTTTAATACCGCCGCAGAAAGAGCGAGTGCCAGAGAGACCCAACTAAAAGTCTGCACATTACATGACGCTTAAGGCATGCCGAAACATGCACTGGCTTTTCAGATTTACATTAGCTGGAGGATGCTGCTGCTTGCTGTGAGCACAGTGAAAGTCTAATAAACTGTATAAACAAACATGTTCATAAAAACATAGATCTGAAAGAAAGGAAGGAAAGGAATAAAGGGCCTTGCAAAAAAGAACAGAAGGAAAAATACATATACATATACATATATGTATGTATGTATGTATGTATGTATGTATGTATGTATGTATGTATATATATATATATATATATATATATATATATATATATGTATGTATGTATATATATATATAGTGTTTTAATATCTTACTGTTTACATTAAAAGAATAAAAATGAGAAACAATTAGAAATGTATATAGTTTGAATATCTTACTGTTTACTTAAAAACAGTACAAAATACTGCATAATAAAACTCTACAAAAATAATACATAATAACAAATCAATATAATATTAATATTATTATATCAAATGTATATATTATATTATTACTACAGTATAAATAATAATAGAAATATTTCTTAATATAATATAAATATTCTATAAATATTCTTACACACACACACACACACACACACACATATATAAGCAGTTCAATTATATATCAAAAATATATATAGGATGGAAGAAAGAGTCTAAGATAAAGAGATGAAAAAAGATAAAAAGAAAAGAAGAAAAGAGGAAAATGAATGATGAAGATAAATGGCAGAAGAAATTGAAGGAATTTGTCTGAAAATAAAGAAATGAAAGTAAATAAATGAATTAAGAAAAACAGTGAATGAAAGCGTGTAAGAAAAAAACAATCTGCCATTATCAGTTTCCATCAGACCTGACCAATATGCTGCCTATTCATCTTCCATGAATCATTTATTCTGTGATCGATTAAGCGTAATTTGGCAGCAGCCAATGAGGAGCTGCAGAAACAGACGCGGCTTCAGTTGCTATCGTCTCGTTAATGCAATAAACTAAGACTGTAACAAATGAACACATTCTCCCATCATCTTTAGTCACGGGGATTCACTGCAGAAGACAGATCAAGTGTTCTGATGCAGGTAGAGCACCTTCACAGCATAAACCCACCTAAACATGCAGAAGATTTCAATAAAACTTCCTATGAAATATGTATACTGTATACAATGCATTATATTACAGTCCTGGATGTTGATTGGTCAATACATAATAGAAACTATACAATACAGTAACAGTTAAGATGTGAAACACCTGTTCACTGTCACTTATTATTTACATATAATATTCCAGTATAAATCTGAATTTGTTTAGTAAAATAACATGTAAACAAATATTTGTGACATTAATACTTCAAATGTAAAATTTGTAAATATTTACAAAATATAGTAAAAAAAAGAGTACTTTAAAGATTATCATGTGTTGATAAAGTTATTATATTTATTATTATTAGTTTAAATGGGTTAAAATATCAGTAATTAATAATTTATTTTATAAAATCAATAAAACATGCTACAATGTACATTATAATATACTATAATATACTATAATATAATATACTATAATATAATATACTATAATATAATATACTATAATATAATATAATATAATATAATATAATATAATATAATATAATATAATAGGCATAAATTCAGAAGAATGAGGCATTTTGAAAAGCTTTATAATGCATTTTGTACTCCGACCTCATACTGTTTGCAATAATGTCTGTCTGAATCTCTACAGAGGTAAGTGCTTATCTCTGATCTCTAGGGTGTTATACAGCTAAAGACAAGGTATCACTATTTAAAAAAAATACAATTGGACATCCTCTTTGATTAGATAGTAGACCCTTGGGATCTGGAATAGAATCTTCAAATCAATCAGCAGAACTTGATTTCCTGCAGGGGGAATCAGGTGACACTTCTGCGGCTTTAATTCCAGCTTCTCAGACACCTTCAGTCTATTGATACAGCAGCAGAGACAATGAGAAGAAACCAAAAAACTGATAAAAGAGACAGACCTTCCTCTCCTGTCCAGCAGGTAACTGGTGTCATTCAAACAAACCCTTGCTCTCCTTTCCACCCACTAGTAAAAAAAAAAAACGAGGCCCGCCAAAAGATTCCGGAAGGGTTAGTTTTGCCTCTCCCTGGGGTAATTATTTTTACATTATTACACATGCTCATATTCCAGCCGCCCAGCTGAGGTGACAGGCAAATTTATCACTGCGGGGGTCCGTACAGGCAGCGGGGATGAAGCGGGGCTGACAAATGATAAAATAAACCCCCTCTCTGCTTAAATTGTTCCTGCTAATTCTTTTTTGGGGGGTGAGATTTATGAGCGGCTAGCCGCCCGTGAAGGGAGATGTGCGGAGATGTGTGTGTGTACGTACTGTATGTGTGTGTGTGGTGTGTATTTGACAGGATGCAGTGTACACAAACAGGCAGATCTCATATTTTCATCTATCAGTCATATGGTGATATCAGAGAGAGCTTGATGTATAAACACACCTGCTGTGGGTGCATGCTGTAGTTTGATTGTAGTTTGGATATATATTACATTATATAATAATAATGTTATTAATTTATATTACATTATTATTATTAATATTATTATTATTAGACGATGTAGATATTATTTTGATGTAACATTTAATTTCAAATTTTCAATTTTTAAAAAATTAAATCATATTATATATTCAAGTTTATCACTTAATTTAATTAAATTTCAGTTATCTTTATTTTATTAAATTAAAATATTCTATATTATGTTCATTTAAAATAATATAAATACTATTATATTATATGATATTATAAATATCCAAGTTTATCATCTATTTTAATGTAATATAATAAATTTTATTTCAGTTATCTATTTTTTTTGTTCAATCAATATTACATATTATGCTAACTTAAAATATTTATACAAATAAAATTATATATATATATATATAAAATTGTATAATTATATGATGGTGTATAATAATAAAACATTGTCTTCATCACTGATACAGATCCCACTGGGGTCACTGAACACTGAATCAATTTTTTTTATATAATTTTTTTTTTTATATTCAATTTTTATTTATATTCGAAAGAACCGTTTTAATGGTTATGCAAAGATTTTTTTTCCGCACTGATGTACTCTACTGTGACTTCTAGAAGGTTAATCAAGTTGTTGACCCATGAGAATCGGTTGTGTGTCGCAAGAACCCTCACGGAAACCTATAGGAACAACCTTTCAATAACTCCCATTCGCAGCGTCTCTTAAGATGAATTTCTCACAGTGCAGCAATAGCGTGAACCCTTAAAAGCAGAGTACGCGCTGAAAGACGACTGCCTTGTAGAGGATAATGGTTATGATGACCTTCCAGAGGATGATGGACAGAATATGAATGAGGTTTGGAATTGAGGGGCTGGTCTTTGAAGGTTAAAGGCAGGTGATTGGCACAAAGATAATAACTAGCACTGTTTTGTGGCATGCCAAGGAAAAACAAGGGGAACGAGAGAGTGGATGACAGGAATCTTACCTCCCGTTGCTCATCAAGCCTCCATCAACACGTTGGAACGTCACTGGGGTCAGAAAGAGGGTAGAAAACAAAGAGAGAGAGAGAGAGAGAGAAAGAGAGAAAGAGAGAGAGACTAAGTCATCATAGCAAAATCAATCTCTTAAGCATCATTTTCATCACAATTCAAATTTTTTTTAACACATGATCCCAAATTAACAGCTGGAACTGATTAAGGAATGAAGAAGTCTCCATATACTGTATGTGTCACTGTAATCTTTCACGAGTGACTGAATTGTTTATAGCACGCTGTAAATGAACATGCAAAATAAAAGTATGAAATCAAAGCATCTTGTCATTTTATCTCCACAACATCCTATTTTCTCTGGGTGTTTCCTTAATATTCTTGCCGAAAGAAAGTGACTTACAAAAAAAGGGTGCAAAAGGAAAGATGTATTACTGATGAAAATGAGACTGTGTATTTCATAATCAGCTGTGTATTTGAAAACACTTTCTTCCAAAGCCTTTGTCCATTTACTAAATGTCAAAGTGGTGTAAAACTATACTGAACCCTATTGGCCTTTTTGTATAAAAAACATGGATGCATTTCTTTTTAAATCTTCTTTTGTGTTCCACAGAATAATAATAATAATAAAATGCATATAGATTTGGAATGACATGAAGGTGAGTAAATAAATATAAAGAAATGTTCTCATTGAGGATGTTCAAGCATGCACATTACTTTAACAGATATCACATAAACTAATCCAGAGCGACTCCCGGTCTGTTTACACACCCTGCAGAGAATCTGAATTAGATCAGTGACATTTTCTCTCCACTGTTAACAATCCATCACCTCTTCTGTTAAACAGACAGTCCAAACATCTCCTCTGGGCCTGCTGTTTGTTGCATTTATTTGCATTCGTGCTAATTCCAGAATCTGGCATTTCAGTAAATTGAGAACAAACACCGAAGGTATTTTCTCTCCCCAAGGGACTCATTTTATGTGACGCTATGTGTGTGTGCGGGTCTGTTAAGTGCCTATCTACAGTAGGACACATTGCTGGCACTTTGATGTGGCCCGTAGACTGGCGCTGGTCTTGGCTTTAGGCTGAGCTCCAGATAAGCACTCTCTCCAATATGAAAACTGATTACTCCTCTTTAATAAGCATTTACTGCGGCATGACAAAATCGCCCGTATAAAAATTCCATCAAATCCCTCCTTCCCGTCCAAGCACAACTTGATTTAGCCTCGCGGCGATGACAGGTTTAAAGGAGGAAAGTGGGTGTTTGTGTGAACAGGTGTATTCACTTTTACCTCTTACACCCAACTGACAATTAAACATAAAACGTTGTTGAATCGGCTGTCTTTCTTTATTCTATAAACCCTGAAATGTTTGCATGATTTGCAGTGAACCGTAACAATGAGATGAAGATAATTTGGTTCCAGGAAACAAGAATAAACCAACGTTTTTCACTCGTCGCAAGAAGCTGCCCTCGCTAGCATGGGCTGCTGCCTTCGCGAGAGTCACACATATGGGGTCTGGCATGCCGGTAATGCGTCTGAATGCCACACTTATCTGCTCGGCACATGGGAGCAAGAAACCAAGAAAGATGTGGGCCCCTGGGAGCCGGCAACCTTGAAGCCCACTCAAGCAGTGGTGAGAAGAGACCACTGGAGTGCATTAAAATGAAGTCAAGGGAAATCCAGACCGTAAGACTCAGACAGCTGACTTTTACGCTCTTATCTTGGGAAAAAGTGGAGTGCGGCGGTGTCCGCTTTTGCAGGGAGACTGATTTCATCGGTAATGAAGTTTGGAGCGAAACCCTCCTACAAGATAAAAGCGCACCTCAATCCGCACACAATTCCCAGGAGACATGGAGGGAACCTGGGCTCGCTGAGTGATTTTTCTGCTTTTTTGTGTTATCAGTTCACAGTGTGATTGTGGCCGACCGTGTGACTGGATCAGGTCATCACTGGTTAACCTCTGGTAGGTCTGTGAATCTCCTATAGATCACGTAACTTGCGGACAAACCAACCATTGAATTACAAACATTTCTCTGCTATTGTGAACATAAAGTGGAAAATCAATGGCAGCGTGACCGTATTTCAAAATGGGATGATATTTGATGGACTGTGTTTGGAATGGTACACTAATCTTGATTTTATGAATACTATATTTACTAAAAGGTACAACAATGCAATCTTCACTACAATATCATTCAATGCAATGCATCCAATAATCTAACATTAACCATCTCTTTTTTGCTTACAAATTGATGCCAAAAATTAAGAAAACATTTAAGAAAATGTATTTAAATATAATTAAAATGTTGAACTTTGTTTAAGATAATGAATATGTATCCTAACAATATATAAATTGCTTTATTTATTGTTGTATTATTATTTATTCATGATCATATATGTGACCTTGGACCACAAAACCAGTCATGAGGCTAAATATTTTTGAAATTGAGATTTTTTAATACATAAGTTTTCCGCTGATTTATGGTTTGTTAGGACAAGACAATATTTGGCCGTGATACAACTATTCGAAAATCTGGAATCTAAAGGGAGGTAAAATATTGAGAAATTGCCTCAGTTGTCCAAATGAAGCAATGAAGCAATGTGTAACAATGTCCTTAGAAATGTATATAACTACTCAAACATTTAGTTTTGATATGTTTACAGTAGGAAATCTACAAAAAGATCTTTACTTATTATTCTAATGATATTCTAATGATAATGTTTTGTGCTCCAGAGTCACATATAACAATTTAGCATACTATAATATTTGAAATGCATACTGTTCAGGCATATTATCATTAATAAAATAAAATAAAATAAATTAAACCTAAATAGTAATATATATAAATAAAAGATAATAAAAATGACAGAAGCACATAAAATTAAAAATAAATAAACAAAGTAAAATGCAAACTGAACATATACATATAAAAGTGAATGTGTCCATGATTTCTATACTGATTAAAAGTACATCACAGGAGGGAAACTAGAAAATCTTCAGAAAACATGTCAACACCCTCGTATGGAGGGAACAATTGATTCTCACATCTACGTTTGTTCAAGCGGTTAATAACAAAGACAGGAATGAATCAAAGAGCGGAGAACAAAAACAATTCACAACACCTGGACAAACAAAATGTCAGAAAGAGAGAGCAGGAGAATAAAAGGAAGGTAAAGATGAGATGGAAAAACCACATGAAAAGATCAGCACAGGTGACCACCACTGAAAAAAATGACCTGAAGAAAAGGACAAAGAAACACAACTGGAGAACTGCAGGATCTTGCAGCCCACCTGACTCTGTTAGCATTCATGAAGGCATGTAAAAACAGCCAACAAATCTGTTCACTATACTTGCACTTTAGTTTGACCTTGAACATTATTCTTTAAAGATATGGTATATCTTTAAATAATTAAATAAATAATATCACAAATGCATAATATATAGATAAATGACATTATATGTTTATATGATATTTTACAAAAATAAAAAAATGAATAAATGCACAGTTTTTAGGGGCCGTTCACATATCGCGTCTTTCGCGCGTGCAAGTTCGTTATTTCCAATGTAGGCACGCGGCATGCGCACTCATAATGGAAGCGGTGCGGTCGCGATGCGCACACGGTGCGAATCGCCCGTTTTTCCAGGCGCGTCCGCACCGCATCGAGTTAAAAATATCTCAACTTTCAGAATGCAGCAAGCGCACCGCGGCCATGTGACAAGAACTAACCAATCAGCTTCATCATTTTCCGTAACAACATTGAAAACTCAGCCAAGATGAAGGAACAGCTGATCATAGTTGTATATGGATTGCCATTTTGAAAAAAATTTAGTAGCAGAGCTACTGCGAGCGATTTTTAGTGCTGCAAATCCATTTATCCTTTGCTGAAATTTTCGCGTCTTCATGGAGAGAGCACGTCATGGTTGCTTAGCAAAGGCAGGCGCCTCAGGAGCACTTCTGCCCGAGCGCTTTGGAAAGAAGGAAAAAGCGGCGCGCCTAGCGTTTTCCACGCGTTTTTAGGCGGGACATGTGAACGGCCCCTTACTGCCTAGATCAGTCCATAATTTGTGTTTGAGACCCTTGAGCCAGATTAACTCTCTATATGTGCTGACAAAGTCAGGTGGGCATCATCTGAAGACCTCTGAGCTTGAATCATGGGAAGGGAGACTTGATTGTGTAAAGTAAAGGAAGAAGGGATGGGGGTTTTGAAAAGACGGGACAAATGAACAGTACCTGCAGGGGTGAAGGTGAACGACTGAACTGCAAAAACAAGAAGACAGAGAAGAGGGTGTGTTAAAAAGCCTGCAGTGCTCAGTCGGGCTTTGGAAGGTTTGTGTGGTTCTGCGCGTGTGCATGATTATTCGCATGCATACTGGAGTGTGTTCGAAAGTTTGCGTTATGCCATCCGAGTCAAGACAGCAGCCAAAGAAACGAGACAGTCTAACACAGAAGACACACAAACACAATTAAAATAAAGTGTATTGAGCAAGCGAACAAAAACAAAACAAAAGAGTGTGTTTTTCAGTGGAGGCTGGTGCTTTTAAATAGTAGCAATCTGCAATGTTGCTTCTAAGTACTACTAAAGAGTGAAAATGTATTTATAAAATAATGCATAATAGTTTCTTATCACTTTGTACTACTGTCTTTGCTCACACAAGGAAAAACCACCCAACAATTCCTTTTTTTAATGCTTTTTGGGGATCCTGGGATGAAAACACATTGATTGAAAGCCGAATATGTCTCATTCAAAAGCTTTAATAATGCAAATAAGGACACAAAACGGCACTTTAGAGCCTCTTATCCAGTGAACATCACTCTTTTCTTCATTCAAATAAATAGCCCAGTTTCTATGGGTCATGGTTTAATTTGCTAAAAAGCTAACAATATTTGTATTTTTTGTACTAAACACGCATTTATGGAAAGTCGTGCTTCCCATGCCATCTGAAAACAATCGCCACCGTGTGTAGCTCAAGCGGATCGGGTCTCTACCTGCGTAATTGCTGAGACCCTTTCTCTTCTTTCTCCTCCAGTAGAGCCAGATGCTGAAGCCCATCAGAATGACCCAGCAGGCCCCTCCGATGCCCGCGATGAAAGCCGGCTGCTTCACCACGTCCGTGATCTGCTCCGAGATGCTGTTGTTCCTGCTCATGATCACATCCCGGAAGTCTTTACCTACATGGACACACACACGCACGCAAGAGAAAACCGCTATTTGGTAAACTGAACATTGTGAGTGAGCTTCTAAATGAGTTTAATAGCACGAGAAAAACCCTCGTGCTCCAGTGAACATCAGCACAGAATTTAATCAACTCAACTAGAGCGTTAAAAGTGCATCACCTTGATCTTTAGCGTTACTTCAGTGAACACAACAGAAAAAAAAAACTAAAATGCAAAATGTTGTATAAATAACACGGAAAGTTTTTATATCACATTTAATTTCCTTAATGCCATGTTATTTCAACATTCATCAAAATAATGTGAGATTTTATTATCTTTTGAGATCTGAATGGATGGAATCATGTTAGACTATAAATATTATTAGTTGATATTACTTAACCCTGCCCATATGTCCCACCTCAGCAAAAACATAACATAAACAATATTTACTGCACATTTAATTTCCTTAATGTGATATTATTTCAACATTCATCAGTAATAATGTAAGATGAGAATTTTATTATCCTTTAGGATTTGATTGGATGGAATCATGTTAGACTTATATCATTGGTTAATATTACTTAACTCCGCCCACATTCCCACGTTAGCAAAAATATATAACAAAAAATAACCTAAATAACACAAAACATGTTTAAATAACACAAAACTGTATTTACATTACATTTAATTTCCATAATCTGATATGAATACAATATTTATCAGTAATAATGTCAGATGAGACTTGGTTAATACTACTTATAGACTTTAGCCCAAATGTCCCACCTCAGCAAAAATATAATAAAAGAAACTCAAATAACACAAAATGTTGCATCAATAACACCAAACCGTATTTACAGCACATTTAATTTCTTCAATGTGACATAATTTCAATGTTTGGCAAAAATTATGTAAGGTGAGACTTCTTTTCTATCCTTTAAAATTGGATTGGATGGAATTATAACTCCGCCCACATGTCCCACCACCTCTAAGCAGAAATATAAAATAAGAAACTTAAATAAATAACAGAAAATGCTGTATAAAAACACAAAACAGTATTTATAGTATATATTATTATACTTTTGGATTCGATTGAATGAAAAATATAAAAATTACTTAACCCTGCCCACATGTCCCACCTTAGCAAAAAAAAAAAAAAAAAAAAAGTGATGAGTGCATTAACTATTTATAATAATAGCTAATAAATAGCTAATAAAAAGACCATCATAATTATTTGAAAAAATGTTAATTTGAATTTTTTACAATTATATTTTATTATCATATTGAATAGATTTTTTAAATGTTGTCTTGTAGTTAAATCAGCCTTTTTTTTTTTTTTTTTTTTTTTTTTCAAACACTGGTAGGACACACAAACTGCAATCTTGATAAATAGTCTATCAGCCCCTGGCTGTGTGTGAAGATGGATAGTGAGCTTGACATTTTTGGAATAAGGGCATGTCACCGGCCAAATCATCACTTACGGGTCAAACCAGTCACAACCTGCTACAACTCACATAACTCACACTGTAAACACCCAAAGACCTGGCAAAAAACCTTGACCGTGAGATTTAATTTGGATTTTGGCGATCCCGCTCAAATCCATCCAATGAATAGTGAGCTTTAAGATATTTCTGCCCATCACAGATAAAAGGCAGATGCAGTGTGACAGTAAAGGTTATCGAAACCAAAAGATGTCCCATACCAATAATGATGGTTTGTGGTTCGCTCTTCACCCCCACCCCAGCGCTGGTGCTGGCGGCCACCTCCACCCGATACTGGACCCCCGCCTGGAGACCCCCCACCACCACTGAGCGGATGGCTGCGTCCACCGTCTTATTTACATGGAAACGGGTCTCGTTCCCTAAACACCAGATCTGAAAGAGACAGAGAGAGAGAGAGAGAGAGAGAGAGAGAGAGAGAGAGAGAGAGAGAATAGCAGATTATCTGTAAAAAGTCATTTTGGATGATTGGGCCTCATTAAAGAAAATGATTTTTGTGTAAAGTACTCGTAAAACCATTTTTATGTAAATTGTTTCAATTCAGTACAGCTATTTATGTATGAAGGGATTTATAGACAATTTATAGAGAAATTTGTTCTGCTTGTGATTCATAATTGAGGCACATAAAAAAAAACTAAAATGTAAACAGTCATCTATTGTGTGCTTCTATCTAAAACTACTTATTGTACACATATTTAATGAGCTTAGCCCCTTAAAATATCCTCAAATGTAACCCTGAAGCACAAAACCAGTCATAAGTAGCACAGGTATATTTGTAGCAATAGCATACAATGGATCGAATGGGTCAACATTATAGATTTTTCTTAGGATATTAAGTAATGATCATGTTCCATTAATATATTTTAAAAATGTCCTACCGTAAATATATCAAAATGTAATTTTTGATTAGTAATATGCATTGCTAAGGACTTCATTTGAGGACTTTAAAGGCGATTTTCTGAATATTTAGATTTTTTTTTGCATCCTCAGATTCCAGATTTTCAAATAGTTGTATGCATCTCGGACAAATATTGTTGTATTCTAACAAGCCATACATCAATGGAAAGCTTATTTAATCATATTTCAGATCATGTATACATTTAAATGTAAAAAAAAAAAAATACCCTTATGACTGGTTATGTGGTCCATGGTCACAAATGTATTAAATTCTTAGAAAAAATGGAAATTGACCCATGTGGGACTCAAACTTTCAACTCTATAGATACTATTGCAGATTTTACAACATCACCATAAACATTTTTTCTTCTTTAATATAATATAATATAATATAATATAATATAATATAATATAATATAATATAATATAATATAATATAATATAATATAATATAACTTTTTTCTCAGAATTAAGGGTGCAAGTCTATTTGGATATTTATTAAGTTGCACGTGTTTGTTGGTGTTTCTGATGGAGTCACGTGGCATTTACCTTATATTCCTGGATGATGCCATTCTGATGTTCAGCAGGAGGAGGGTCCCAGGAGATACTGATGGATGTGCTGTTCTGATTGCCCACCGTGAGGACCGTCACCTGCTGAGGAGGAGCACTGGGCGCTGGGACACAAGGAGAGAAATAGAAAGTTTGACTTCCATGCATACAGTAGCTTCCATGATGTTCTTCTACACTACTGACATTCCAGACTTTCCAGACAAGATTTGTGGCTACAGCCGCCTCTGATTGTTTGGCAAGGATTTACTCAACACTCAACACTCATGCCATGACACTCTCTCGTTCTGTTTCCCCTGAAAGAGTCTGTTGTAAGTCACAGCATTAGCATTAAGCAGTCGATGTGTGTGTCGAGCTTTACGATGTAAGACAGGTGGCCACGGGTGCACAAGTTCATTAGATGGGGATTTTCCTCAGCCTGACACTGCTTTACATTCACTATGATTTCATATCCTGCCTCTGAAAGGAGGGATTTACTGAAAAAATACATTTACTGAGAGACAATGAGATGGTGAGCCATCCAAACAACTCGGCTTTCTTAGCAAATCGCTCTGACAGGCATGTAGGTCGCTCAGCTCGGGGAGGAATGCGAGCAACGGAGATATGTAAAGAATGGAGCACTGGGTAAACATATTGACATGGATACATCGATTGAAGGAGGCCAGTTGTGAATCCAAGACGCTGTTTTGTCCTTGGCTGAAAACAGAATGTGTAATGTAGAAGTTGAGACCCTGGACACCTATTTTATTAACCCCATCAGAACCACTCTGACAGAGACAAGGGAAGGCAATGAAATAAATAATAGAGGTCTGTAGTGGAAAATAAGATTTTTTTTTATAAAAATGTTTTTCTCATTTCTGTGGCAACATGAGGTGTAGCGACACAGCAGAATACTGACAGCTCAATTACGGTAAACTCTGCTCGCTCGCTTTCTTTCGCTTCCCTGCACTCTGACCCCTGCGTAAATGGCACATATCCCAAAGCTACACTCATCCCTCACATGGGGCGGCCCATTTTAACCCTTAAAACACCTGACGGGACAATGGCAGCTCGCCTTCATCAGACATTTGCAGCTGAAGTGAAAAAAACAGAGCAGTCGAACACTGAATGAACTCGGCACGTCGCAGGTGAATACATCGCTCCCATAACAATACAGCCAATGCCATTCCAAGTTAAAACTGATCATTATGCACATCTAAAAATACACACTTTTCCTTTTTAATATTGAATATGTGTGTGTTTGTATGTATGTTTTTTTTTTTTTCGTCTCAGAATTTAGAGTGGAATTTGATTGGAATTTTTACTGTAATACTGTAAATATTTAAGTAATTGAGTGAAAATAATTTATGTAAAGAATGAAGAAAAAAACTTTTTTAGTGTTGTATAACATATAATATTATATATAATTTTACATAATAAGAATAATTATATATAAATAATAAAATATAATATTCTCAGAATGAAGTGAGCAAATTGATATGGGTTTCCCCTTGCTGTAAATATAATACAATATTAATAATGATAATATAATACAATAAATATATACAATATAATATGTATTTCTTAGACTTAAGAGTGCAATTGGATTTTTACCACTGTAAATGTGTATATGTATTTACACACTGTATATGCATATGCATGTGTGTGTGTGTGTGTGTCTATGTATGTATGTATATATGTATATATAGTAAGAATTTGTAATTGTAATCAAGTAATTGATCAAGCAATGTATTTCACAAAATATTCACCTTTTTCTTTTTTAATACTGAAAAATAATTTCAGCAGGCTGCAGGTAACAAAACCCCTCTTACAACAATGCAGCCAATGTCATTCAAAGTTAATGCCGCAAATCATTTAGGAGCTTATCATTATGCACATTTGAGCCAAACAATACATATTTCTCATTTGGGGAGCGATGGTGCAGGCGATGCTAATAGCACCATTAGCGGTGTGATGTATAGCCAGCGAGGATGTGACCTCTGTTTCACTGCCGCTACAGTAGCCTGCAGGGAAAGATGATGAAAAAACACTCTGTGATGTTAAACCAAGCTAATATTGTGACCCCAGGCGAGCGACGGGGCTTTAGCTTACAGAATGTGAAGAAATGCTACTTTGCTTTAACATGCCACTAATCAATGTGTGATAAAGACCCTCGGGGAGAAATAAATAAATAAATAAAAACTCCCATTGAGAAGCTGATTATTGACCATAAAATGGATTAAGAACACAGAGGAGTTTCTGAAAGGGCCTGGTTCACCTTTTCAACCTCTATCTTTACAAAACACTACTACTGCAGCTAATAGTACAGGATGTTTTTAAAAAAAGAGCTAAAGCTTATCCTGCATTGCTATATTCACATCCATCAGTGTTGTATTATTTGTAATATTATATAAGAGTTAATTATTTAATTATAAGATTTAATTATATATTTAAGAGTTAATTAATTAATTGCTATATTATATAAAAGTAAAAGTCATGTATGCAAAAAATAAATAAATAAATTCAAATATATATATATATATATATATATATATATATATATATATATATATATATATATATATATATATATATATATATATATATATATATATATATATATGGGTGTCAGTGTTTTTATCATTCATTAACTGGAAAAACATATTTACTACTTTAATTTAGATAAAATCTTTTTTATTCATAATTTAAAATTTTACATTTTAATAAATATATAAAAATAATAAACGTAAATTAAATAAATAAGGTTACACTTTATTTTTTTAAGGTGTCCATGTTATACATTTAATTACTGAATAATAACTAACTGCATATACTTACTATATGGTTAAGGTTATGATTAGGGTTTGGCTTAGTGTAATTAGGCATAATTAATTTTATTATAATAACATGTACATGTAATGTAACAAGGATACCTTAAAATAAAGTGTAAAAAATAAATAAAAATAAATATATTTTTATTTAAAATTAAAATATATAAATTACAATTGATCAGTTTTATCATTGTAACAGTTATTGCAGCAACTATTTTGTAAGTTGGAGGAGGCTATGGTTGGTAAGCAAGTTCAGTTTTAATGAGATGATTCCCTGCTAAATTCATCACTTCAGCAGAAGGTCTAAACGAAAGTGAAAACGCTTTTACTTTTCGGAAAAGACAAAGTAAGAGAGAAATGAAAAACAGAAAAGAAATTGACGCGGTGAGCTCCAGAGAGAAGCTATAATTGTCTAATCAGACAATGGCCAATAAATCATCCTCTTCTGTGACTCTGACAAACCTTCTAAACTACCACACAGTGGAAAACAAGAAACAAAAGGGGGCTATCGCAGCCGTGGGCCCCGTGCCGCTCTTCTGCCAGGGGACCCGATGTTTTGTCTTGCTCTGGTAATGGAGATGACATGCAGGTGTAGGGTGTGAAGTCAGTGCAGCAGGGCTTCAGGAGACGGAGCTGGTGTGTGTGGAGGAGATACGGCTCTCCGCGGACACTCTGGGTAACAAATGAGCCTGTCATTGCACTCAGACTTTAATCAGCAAACCTTCTGTGCTTGTGTGAGTGTGTGGGAATTTATGTCTCGAGACTTCCATATGCCGTTTAAACTATTCGTAAAAATGCTTTTTTTCCCCCCGAAATGTATGTCTAGTAGCAGCCATCGCTCAAGCCTTGGGAGAACATCTCAAAGTATTTTGGTGAATCCTGGATACTGGTCAACATTAAGCAACAACCTGAGCCACAATAATCCAAGACGATATGTCCTGGGATCCACAGGGTCCAAACTGTGAGCAAACAAAATGTAGCTTTCGTGAGTGAAATACATAAGTAAATAAATAAATAAATATACAAATGAATGAATGAATGAATAAATAAATAATACTATCTTTTTTCCACCTACAATTAAAAACAGTACAATTCATTTTTCACAATACTATTTAAAAATAAAAATAAAAAATAAATAATGAATAAATTTTTATTAACGATAAAAATGAAAATAAATATTAAGTTATGAATATAAATTTCTAGATAAAGAATTAAATAACTGAAATATTTAGTAGTTTATCTCGATTAATTTTCTATATCCAAAAAGTTAATTTTTGAACAATAGGTTAAGCCTGGTGGTTGTCTGATGGAAATACAGAAAACAGAAACTATTTTAATAATAATATTACCTATTATTTATTAAATGTAATGGTATACAACATAATACATACATATTAAAAAAATATATTATATAATAACAGTACATTTAATATAAAATTAACAGAATAAATGGAAAAGAAATTACAGCTAAAAAATTTAAAAACATTTAATAATACATAATAAGTATATGTTGCATAATAAAGGAGTACATTTAATTTACAACTAAAATAAATATAAACATATAATACTTTATACAGTATAAATATAAAGTATTATAATTTTTCTAGATCCCATAAATCTTATTTTTTATTTCCTCCTGGTCAATTTCCTCTATGCAGAAGTTTATTTTGAATGCTAGGTAAGGACTGGTGGTTGTCTGAAGTAAAATACAGAAACAAATGAGTGGTATAAACCTGGCTCTATGGCTGACAGTCTTTTTTAGTCAGTTGGGAGAGATGGGGATGAGAAAAGGGAAAGAATTCTGTGAAACCCATGCTTGTTTTAGTGTCCTGTCAGCCACACACACACACACACAACCCAAAACAAAGAAAAGGTCAATTCCTTTGCCAAAAAGATGGTGCCTTTCCTCTGAGTGCCGTCAGGGATAGAGACAAGCTTACTGCAGTGCTGTGGAAAGCAGGCCAGTATTGCTTACTACGGTATTTGTTACGATGGTGGCCTAAGGGTGGACTATGCATAACTGTCCCAAATTGCTGTAGACTTAGAGCAAGCTGGAAAGAATCAGCAACAGATCCAACCTTTGGGCTTATGTCTGCATTTGTGTCTCTTAGTATCTGTGACCTGTACATTTTAGGAGCACAAGACATCGACAAATCAATTATAGAACTCTGTGACTTGAAAGTCAACATGAAACGGCAGTCGCAAATCCCTTTTAATTACAAAATGTGATCCAAAACGGAACATTCTCAGGTAATTAAGAATATAGTATGCTATTTTATGAATTAGTCATGACTGTATTTTGGAAAAATTGAATTACCTACAAATTAGCCCATAACAAATAAGTTAAAATCTATTTTCCCTATCCATATGAGTTGTTTTAATTAAAGGTTGCACAGATAAATGATGTATTATGAAAGTAAATACAGTCAGTTTTGATTTCATGTCGACTTCAAACGTCACAGATCTCCTGTATCACTTCAAAGAATCAAACGCTGTACCTTCCTCTGTTGTCCTTGCCGTTCGGGACTCGCTGTCCATGCCCTGGAACTCGTTGAAGTAGGGACGGACTTTGATCTCGTAGACGATGCCTTTCTTCAGAGCCGAGAGCACCATGCTCCTCTCAGAGGGGACCTTCACATCCTGACTCTGCCACGCTCCTGGGGAGGACAGCCCTGACATCTGTCTGTACAAAACCCTGTAGCCCTGGATGAACTGAGACTGCCGGTCAACCTGAAGGGGAAAGATGGTTCAAAATTAAAAAAGAAAGTGAGAAAATTATCATTTAAAAAAAGAAGGAACTCCAGGTTTGGGTGTTGGTTCCTAGCACGAGATGCTTGGTGTCCCAAGAGGCGTCTTAACTAGCTTAACCAGCAATGCTTTCATGGTCAAGTAACTTAAACAGAAAAGCTGATTGAATATTTTCTCTAGACATGTTGGTCCACCAACTAGACCCACACTAAACAGCTTGGAACATCATGGAAAAGTCTGAAAGTCCAAGGAATATCTCCTCTTTTTCACCTTAACTAGTATACAGTGAAAATAAAAATTATTCAGATACGAGATATAATTTTAAATATATTTTGTACCAGTCGGTGCAGGACACTATAGGTTGACATTTACTACACGAGCCGTAATTCACTGACAATCTACACAAAATCGATGTTAAAATCGCAGGAGATTCTTTGTCGATTTTGAAAACGATTTTGTGTTAGCTGTCGGTAGACTACGGCTCTGTATAGTAACTGCCGCTCCACCTGAACCAGTGTTGCCAAGTCTGTGATTGTTTTTCCATGTCCGCGGTTTAAAGCAACCCCAATACCCAATCACGTGATATTTAGCCCCTAAAATGCTAATTTTACTAGGGCAACCCTTCCAAAAAATTAAATTTTAACCCCGGGAAGCAATTTGTATCGGGGACCCTCTCGGAATGCGATTGGGCTAGTTTTGGACTAGTTTTAGGAAGCAACTGGGCAGGATTTGTTGTAAAAACCTGGCAAGCCTGATCTGAACGCACGCACTGGAGATATACTTCTTATTACAGGAGCGTCTTTACTGATGAGATGCGCATGAAAATCGCATTCGATTTTTTGCACATCCCTACTACCAGTGATATTTGGGATCAAAAAATATCCAGACACCCGCCCATGTTTATTCTTTAGTTGCTAATGCAAACTTTTTACACCACAGACTGAACGAAATTAAGCATTTCTTGGTAATTGGTTGACCTAAATTGGTATTATCTAATCGTGTACTTAAATTTAACAGCTGAATAATTTTTGGTTGATTGTAATCCATTACATACTTTTCTATCAAAGTTATATGACATAATCAAGATAAATTAGTTTTAATACACTTTAACTCTGTGGTCCTTGTCATATTTTATTACCATTCTTTAAACTATAGCAAATAAACTGTGATATAATGTGAGAAAAGTTGAAGGTGTCCGAATAAATTTTGGTTTGGAAACATGTTCAGCCAATCAAATCCCTTTGATAAAAATACTCTACATGATTCATGGATATGTACAACCTTGATAAACTGTAAATAAAACATCAATAACAGCAATCATGCTAGATGTAACCGCCTTGAACAAACATACTTGCGAAAAAAGCTCAGTTGTGAAGAAAGAAGTATACACATAAACGTGCACACAAAAATCAACAAAAAAGATCAAAGAAGAAACGAAATCTCAAATCAACAAAAAGGTAAACAAGACACTTCATTCGCTGAAAGCTTCGCCCTTTTTTTAGTTTGGCAAATAAAAGTTGTATTTACAGAGAGGAGGAGTCTGCATTACTCACATTAATGTCTTCCTAACAGCACAGTCTGGCTTCCGGAATGAGATATTTAGCATCTGCTTTTCCTCCCTACACATGGAGTAAATCAGCCCAATGGGCATCCTTCCTACGCTTTTTAACTTTCATTAATTGAATGATTTAGGGTCGTAAAAGCTTTCTTGACACCACCTACGTTTACCGCGAGAGTGCTGCTGTATTCAGGAGCCATGTAGGCTGGTGATTTATGGATTATTCATATGAGAAAAATACCTCTGAAACAGTCTTTCCCCCATTTAGACTGAACAGACAGGAGCTTATATTTGTCTCTCTAATGATTGTTGATGGCAATCATTAATATACCTCTGGAGAGTGCTTACAAACTAATGTGACAAACCCAAAGCTTTAAAATATCCATTTTAATGCAATTCAACAAACAATAAACACTTTTAGAGTGTTTATATCAATGCTGCAAGACTGCAGTGGGAAATAGAAATAACAACCAAGACGAGTAACAGAGTTAACTTCTGAACTGACGCACTTGTTTGGATATTAAATATTATACATGTACATAATGTATATGTTTAAATGACACAGAGCCAATAATCTGTGGCAAATAGCACCATTCTGTAGAGATATTAAGCCAAAATAATCAACATAGTATACTATAAAATACGTCATGCCATTCCAAAAATTTCAAAATGACTTTGTCAAACATTATTCTGTAGAACACACAAATTTAATTAAGTCAATTTATGTCCATTTAATGAAAGTCAGTAGGGTCCAGTGATGTTTAGGAGCATTGTATGGACAAAAACATTCCTCAGAATATTATATTTTGTCATCTACATAATAAAGAACAGTTAGGAACAACATGACACTGAATAAATGATGACAAGATTTTCATATCTGGTGAACCTTGGTCCAATCACAGTTTACATGCTAAAACCTCAGTCCAGTCATGGAAGCTGTACAATAACCTCTGTCCAAGAGCAGATTGCGTTCAAACCTCTGTCTAACCTTAGCTCCCAATTCACAGACTATAATATCTCTCCAAACACAGTTAACATACTAAATCTTGAGCTTTGTCCAATCACAGAGTACCTTACCGTCCATGTGACCTGTATGGTGGTGGGGCTGAGGACCACAGGGTTGTGTAGCCGCACAATAACCTCACCCAACTCCTTCTGCACGTGTCTGTGATCCACTCCCTGAGCTGGAGGACTTATATCTGTAAAGAGAGAGAGAGGGGCCAATGCCATTACCTCTTATAGTGCTCCGACAATGCTAAATTACTGGCTGGTACAACATAATCCCTTAAATATATTTTAATCCCCTAATAGAGCAAAGAGGAGTCGTTTTCACTGACTCCAGCCGCAGACAGCACAGCTTCAACCCGACCTGTGAGGTTACATCCGCCCAAGGTCTCAGAATCAGTCACCCCTAATGAACACACGGTGGACTCCATGGCACCTTAATCGAATCTTTTTCCAGTTAAAGTTGGTTCTTTTTTTTCTCCACGTAATGATCATTAAGGTACCAGCCAGACCAATAACTCAATTATACACTCCAGAAGTAGATGATGTTTGTTCTACGTTATACTCCGTCTCTGGAAATAATGAGTGTGTGGGACCGTTAGACCGTGTGGTATCTAGACTAAATCTCGTACTCTGTAAGCAACCGCTAGAATTTAATTGGAAGTCTTTGACACAGGCACTGTTCATATGGGTTTCTTACCAAAAGACACTCTATACACAATTACTGCTAGGGTAATTCTAATCTCTATTAAATACCTTGAGTGCGGACGGGTTCGGACATGGGGCTTGGGTCGCTCAGGCCTTGGACGTTGACTGCTCGCACCATGAACAGGTAGATGGTGTTGGGGCGAAGACCCTTAATGGTGTACTGGGTGGTCTTGACATGATCGGACACAGTCTGCCAGCTGTTGCTCACCGATTGGCTGCATGCAAATGAGGCAGAGTGATGTCAGACTTTGAAATGTCTTCATGCACTTAAGTCAGAGCGGATGAAGGACAGTCCATTCATAATGTTGTACCAGCTTGAGGTTCTATGTCGCAACATATTTTTCAAGGATTTTGCATGTTAAAAATGTGTATAAATACGTATTTCCAATGTTTCGTCATCTGAATGTACAATATATTCAACAGACTAGACATCTCAAATCCTCACTGGTTTCAAATAAAAAATAGCATCTACTTTCAGTACTTGACAGGAAAATGAACAAATTTAAGGTACAATTCAGTCCAAAAAAACTTCAGAAAAGGAACTTAAAGTCTAAAAAATTAAATTACTGTAAAAATCATACCTGAAAGCCTCAATAACATATGATGAGATTGGTGAAGCTCCTGGAAGGCCAGGCTGCCAGGACAACGACACGCTGTTTTTAGTGACATCTGTGACCTGAGGTTTGGAAGGAGGACCTGGGAGCTCGTTCTCATCCCGGTCTTTAACTACAACAAGACTTCCAGACTCTGAGGAGAGAAAAAGAAAGAAAAAAAAAAACTTAAGAACATTGAGAAACTGTTTCTGGAAGAATAACATTTCTTAAAAAGCACATCCACTCAAAAAAAATAAAGGTTCTTATCTATGATTCCAAGAAGAACTAGGAAAACAACAAAAGATTATTTTAAGAACTGTTCACTCAAAGGTTCTTTGGGGACATTGAAATTGTTCTTCTAAGGCATTCCTGCAAACCTTTTGAATCCTTTATTTTTAAGAGTGTCTTTTGTGAAGTTGCACCGAAGTACCTTTGACTTCCAAGAAAGCACTCCAAGATGTTTCCCCACTAGAACTTGCTGCCACACAAGTGTAGATACCAGAATCTGAGATCTGAAAAACAGAAGAACACAAAAACATACATTGGTGTTTATATCTTCAAGTACTGTCAATTCACTAAACGGCTAATCAAATCGACTCATGGAAAGTCCAAGCTTTCGATCTGAGAGATGTAACCTTGGGCACATCCGGATCAGCTAAAGTGCTGACACTAATATGGTAGATATATTGTATTTTCTGCACCCTTCAGCCAGCTTTTATTCTTGCTGGCAAGTTTACAAACCCACCGACTAACCACAACAAGAGTTAGGCTAATTCATTTAAAGGGGTACTCGCTGAAACCCTCTGGACCGTTGACAGCTGGCGCATGTTCCCCCCTCTCTACCTTTCTGGGACGATCTCCCTGTTGTTTGTTGCCTTTCATCAGGGTGCCTTGCCTCCATTTATTAGATAAAATGTCAGAGGTGGGCAGCACTGTCAGGCATAATGGCAATCCCATCCTGAGCTGACGGGGGGAGGGCTTGTGTGTTTGTTTGTGTGCGTGTGTTCAAATGTGTGTGCAGCTGGAGCCCGTCCAGGCGTCCGTAAATGAATCTTTGGAGAGCTGTCATATCCCTAAGTGATAGTAACAAACAATTTACCAAAATCAATATCTCCCATTCATCCCCGTAATGCAATATGATTCCCTCTGCCCGTCTCTGTTATGTCTTACCGATATCTGATTGAATTCTGCTAAGCTTATACATCACACTTAGATGAAGATGCTTCTGACAGCTGCTAGTCACACAAACGCACACAAACGCACACATATGGCCTTAGAAACACACAATGACAGATACACATCTGGGCATTCATATTTGGGATATATTGGTTGCTATATCAGTGTTGGCTAATATAAAATCTGGTCCAGTTTGGGGAGTATTGAAAGATGATGCTCTATATATATATATATATATATATTTATATATATATATATTTATATATATATATATATATATATATATATATATATATATATATATATAAATATATATATATATATATATATATATATATATATATATATATATATATATATATATATATATATATATAAATCAAACCGAATACTATTTTTCTATGGCATTTTTAAAATAAAAAATAAATATTTTTTAAAATTATTTTTAAATAATAGTTATAATAATAACAATATAAATAAATAAATACCCAAATAAATAAACATTATTATTATTATTGCAAATATTTATTTGTTTGCTTGTTTTCATTAACGTGCATCCCAAATGCATACTTTCCAATTCATACTTTTTTAAATAATTTTTATTACAATAAAATTATAATAACTAAATCCAAGTGTTCAGACTCACCCGCAGACCCTTGATCTGCAGGCTGCCAAGGTCCTGCAGGGACATGCGAGGGTCTTTGCCCAGCAGGCTGACCCCATCCTTCAGCCAGCTGATGGTTGGGACCGGTTCTCCAGATGCATGACATCTCAGAAGAGCCACACTGTCTACACCCAGAGTCTGGTTAGCTGGCCCCTGCCGGATGATGGGGGGAGGACGATCGGTCAGCACTAAACAAGAAAGAGACGAAAGAACAGAAATTACTCATACTTTCCTGCTGATGTACTGGATAAAATAAAATATCCTTATTTTTTGTAAAATATACACGTTCTTACTAGATTTACTTTTTTGTGCGCCTTTATTTTTTCAAATTAATTCATTTATTTTTGGTTGAATGATCACCTGTTTTTATGTTAAGTTTTATTAAGCATACTTTTGAAAACACCCCTCTATTTTCTGTTGTATTGCATAGACTATTTATTGGATAGCATACAAACAGGGCAAGAGACAGCAGAGAGGAGACAGGAAATAATTAGAAAGACAGAGTGAGAAAGTGTCCGGCAGATCGGAAACATTTCCTGTGTGAGTGCAGTGACTCAACATGTCTGGAGTCCATGTGCTAATAACTAAGCCTTGGCTCCTGCTGAAATGGAAATGGTGAAGATTGCTAGCAATTAGCATGCTTGTCCATCTAAACTAATGCATTCTCCACAGATTATGACATCATGACACTAACAGGCCTTCTTACATCATTTGTTGCTTTAGTACAGGACAGCGAACATGTTCGTCATTAAAAATGTCAGGAAACATTAAGATTGCGGCCATGTCCCATGTGGCACATGTAGCCATGATTGCCTTATTCCTAGACGTATCGGGGTTATATGCACATTTTGTGGTCGCACCACAGGGCAGTGTCTACCCCCCAAGCATTCTGGGAAAAACTGGGAGAAACGCTGAGTCTTGGTTTCTAGCTCACTGATGTGGCAGTGAGGTGGTTTTGTAGCTTCCAGTTACTGCCTGAGATCCTTCATTTAGGAACCAGACTCTGAGTAAAATTTCATGCATTACTATATATCCGACTATCAGAGGCAGTGTGGTTGCTTAAATATCTTATGCTGGTTAAGAGAACGTCCCCTCATAAACTACTTCTCCAAACACGAACCCACCATCCTAGAGCACACAGTTTGTTTTTTTGTTGTTGTTGTTGCAACATTTATAGTGATGGGTGTTCATGAAAAGATTTCCATCCATTTTCATCTCGATTTGTAGACACTTTTTACTTCTTTTTTTTTTTTTTTTTTTTTTGAATTTTATAGATCAAATATAATTATGGCAAAATTGTAAGTGAAAACACTGCATTGTTCTTGGCAACAGAAGGCGTTTTCAAAACACGTGGAATGAATGAATTAAATAAAAAATGTATGCATTTAGCAGACGTTTTATCCAAAGCGACTTACATTGCATTCAGGCTAGCAATTTTTACCTATAATGTGTTCAAGGGGAATCGAACCCACAACCTTGCGCTAAGGAATGCTCTACCAATTGAGCTACAGGAACACTAGAATAAATAAAAATTAAATTATAAAATGTTAATATTATTAAAAGTATAGAACTATATTATTAAAATGTTTAGAATTGTAAAAAAAAAAAATGTATATAAAATAATAAAAATGTAAGGAATTTAAATTCTAATAAACAGTATATAAATAGAAATTATGTGGTATTGATTGCATTGCCCTATTGATGTTCACATTCATTCATTCATTTATATAGCGCTTCATCCAATAAAGCTTCAGAGTAATAAACTAGAAAATAAGAGTATTAAGTTCTTCAATTATGAAACAAATACAATTTCAGCTGTTAAGGAGCTCTAAAAAGACAACAGTCTTCAGTTCAGTGTTGATTCAGTTTAGTTCAATCATAGTGTCAAAGTTAAACAAGCTTTATTCAGCTGGAAGCAGCTTTAAAGGTGGCAGCAGTGTCATTATTCAGCTTAAGTTTTGTTGATTCAATTCAGTCCATCATTTATGAAATAAATACGATTAAGCTATAATAAAGCAGCAACAATTGACGTACAAATGGGCATCACATGCCCCTTGAGAAGCGCCAACCATTTATTTCTCTGACTAATAATAATACAATAATCAGAGCCGTGTCCTGTCCTCTGGCCCTCTGAGGACACATTAATTAGCAGGTGTGAATTAATGAGCAAAGAGCCGGTGGGTGCTAATTACAGACTGCACCTCTAACTCTTAAATACAGCTTCAGATGCAGTCGTCTTCCATTCTCGTCTGCGTTACTATTTGTCTCGCTCTGAATAAAGGATGGTATTTATATTGTCCAAATCTCCATCGGAATGCCTCATTTGGGCTCAGGGATGAAGAGTTGCCATCCTAATTCATCAATGTGGATTACTCCGCGCCGAGGTTAAACCCCAGAGTGCTTTGCTGGCGCATCCATCAGGCCGACATAAACCCCAGAGATGCATGTGCGGATAGATAGAGACTGATGAGGCATAATGGCTGTGTTTGGATTAAAGCCGCATCCTGTGTACTGAATGAGTGTTTAGCGTTGCACTGTTGCATTTGAACTTGACTAGACCGTTGTTTCAAATCGACCCCATGTTGCATATAGTGATGTTTCCAACAGTTTTCATGGATTTGAGGGGGTGGAGAAGTTAACAGAAATGTTATAGGCTCTTCTTGTCAGCACCTCTTTTTTGCTAGACCTGATATAAGATTTTTAAATAAACTGCAGAGTAAATTCATTTTTTCAGTTTTATATATATATAAAAAATTATATATATATATATATATATATATATATATATATATATATATATATATATATATATATATATATATATATATATATATATATATATATATATTTATTTTTTTTTTTTCATTCTAAAATCAATAAACAAAAACAAAATCCATATATGACCAGATAAATACAAATATTTTTCTTGCAAAACTTTCAGAGAGTAAATTTAAATGTCTTTATGTTTACAAGGGTTTTTGATAAACAAACTAAACAAACAAATAAATAAATAAATATTTTCCTGCCAAAACATTTTAGAAGTAAATTTAAAGGATTTGTATTTACAAGGGTTTCACCAAAAAAAAAAAAAAAAAAAAACGTATATTATATATATATATATATATATATATATATATATATATATATATATATATATATATATATATATATATATATATATATATATATATATATATATATATATATATAGGAATAAAAATATAATACATAATTTTACATTTACATTTTTACATTATTTTACAATCATGCATTTAATTGTAAATTAAAAAATACATTTATTATTTTTATTTGATATCAAGGTGATATATTTGTATATATTTATTTATACATTAGAATGTAAATTTGTCTTTATATCTACAAGTGCTCCACAAAATAGAAATAAATAAATAAAATCCATATAAATTTGTCTGCTTGACTACTTATTAATTTGAAAAAATGCAATGAAAAAAGCAGTCTTTTTCAGTGTCTGCTAAGATTAGGTGTTATGGTTTGTGTGTGAGTGTATTGAGACCAAGTCATATGATGTGTGTGTTGGCGTGACATGATGGAGTGCTGTTCCTCTGACAGGACGGTTTCGGACAGCGTGAAGGCCTTGGTGCCATGGCAGCAGCCATTTTTCATCAAATCTCTCCTTGAACCTGTCCAGCTCTCTCTGCCACCTCAACACCCACTAAATCACACTCTTCCGCATGCGCAGGTGTGGCCGTGACCCCCTTGCTCTTTCGTTCCTGTCATCCCTCTTTGCTGTCATCCTCCACAACATCTCGCAAACATACTCCTTTCTCAGAAAAAGCCGTTTACGGCAGTCTAGGTCATATGCAGTTTCTAAGACATGATCGCTTTGCAGTCAACCGTAACAGCAGTCACCTTTTAAAAGAATTACATTTTATTGTTAGACTGAAGATGTAGTTGAAAAGTTCATACAATCTGACATCTTGCTACTTTTTCCTTATAAAAAAAAAAATCTCTCTTACACAACCCAAAACACGCTTTGTTGCCAAAGCAATTTTTCTATCAACAGTATCTGAAGTTTTCAAGGACGGCTGTTTTCACTCCCTTCTCGAGCTGAAATGAAGTTTTCCTCCTGTCAAGAGAAGTTCACAGAGACGTGCTCCTGTAATATTCAAACGCGAGCAGAATTCAGGGTCGTCAGGATTGCTATTCACTTCACATAGCGAGGCAGAATCAATGCAGTGCGGAAGAGCTCAAGGCCAGATTCCAATTCAGCTCTTAATGTGGATCCAGCGGCAACAGAAGTGGTTTTCATATGACATTTATCTTTCTGCCAGTACTTTTGTATGAGGATTTTGAAGCCTTCGTTTGTTTCGTGGGTGTGAAAAGTGTAGGAAGACATATGAATGAGGGGAAATGAAAGAGCGGTGAAAAGAGTATGACGAAGCGAGTGTTAGAGAGGAAAATATTGAAAACAGAGCCTTAACAAAGTCAGCTCATGTAAACGTAAATAAAAAATGAAAAGATTCTAACAATTATTTATAATTATTTTAATAATGATAGTAATTTTTAATTTATAATTATTATAATTATTTAATCAATCAGGATTTTACCATTTCTGTATAATGCAACATTACACACACACACACACACACACACACACATATATATATATATATATATATATATATATATATATATATACATATACATATATACAGATATATAGTTTTTTATCTTTCTGCCAGCATGGGTGGACGGAATGGGGGATTTTTGCAACCTTTTTGGAATCTATTATTACTTGCATTTAATATAAAAATTCATACTGTTATTATTTTATATTTTGTAGCAAATGTTAAAATAAAAGCAATTTTTTTACATTTTAAAACATTATATAAAAAAAAAAACCTATGAAATTATTATTATATATGTGACCCACAAAACAAGTCATAAGGGTCAATTCTTTTAAAATTGAGATTCATACACCATCTGAAAGCTGAAAAAATTAGCTTTCCACTGATTTATGGTTTGTTAGAATATAAAGAAAATCGAAATATTGAGAAAATTACCTTTAAAGTTGTCCAAATTATGTTCTTAACAATGGAAATTACTACCCAAATGTTTTGATAAATTTTCATCTTTACTTAAAAATATCCTAATGATTTTGGGCATTAAATAAAATTCTATAATTTTGGACCATACAATGTATTGTTGGCTATTGCTACAAATAGACCCGAGCTACTTATGACTGGTTTTGTGGTTCAGGGTCACATACACAGCTTTTTATTTTATATTATATATATATATATATATATATAATATAAAATAAAAAGCTGTGTATCTAAAAACAAAGAAACAGAATGAAAAATGAAACACCACTGTAGGTAAGAATCCATCCACATTCCCAAAGCCCTGTTGTGGTCCGATCCACCCCAGTGCTTACCGTCTGTGACCTCAAGCTGTGCTTTGGCCAGGATGCTGCCTGCCACCGTCAGGGCCTGGCAGATATAGTATCCCGCGTCTGCCCGCTGGACCGCTGTGATGGTCAGATCTCCACTGGGCGACACCGAGAAACGACTGTTGGGTTGCTGCGGTTGATTTGGAAACAGAAGGTTCTACACAAACAAAGGAAAGCAAACAAACAAGAAAAGTGTAAAAAGCATTTCCAGGGAAAATTTGCTACCTGAAACACACTGTTTTTAGAATATAATCACACCAGGAAAGGCATTTTTGTATTAGAGGGGCTAAATTATTATCTGTATTATCAGCTATTAAAATTCTGAAAGCAATTACGGTGGCATGACTTTAAATTGCACAACACAATGGCTCACCGCAGATAAAGCTTTTGCTTACCAGTAGGCTAACTCTGACTGTGTATCTCTCACTGTGTGTATCCATTGTGTCCAAATGACTCCAGTAATTGCTTTGGGCTGCGTTGTTTACTCACTCTGTCTAACATGGCTGTTGTATTTGAAATGAAATCTGCTGGAAAGGGAGAAGGCCAGGTGATTCAAAGCTAATTCACCACCAGCGGCTGGTTTAGCCCATTTGCTAATTACGGCAGATAACAAGCTGGGTTCATTAATGGACGTCATTGACCGAGCCCTTACATTTACCTCAGATTTTCTATCCTTGAGATCTCTCCACTCTTCCTTTTATTTTCTCTCTTTCTCTCTTGATTTCTGAGTCCTCATAGCTGACCGTCAGAAACCGAAAGACATTAGCCGGATTCAATTACACCTAATGACTTTAATGTTCCATATTATGCTCCAAATGATGTTTTTTTTCTTTCTTTCTTTTGCTCTTTTTTTAATTAGCCTCTCACACATGATAGATGTTGGGTCCATTATCCTCAAGTGTGACTGAGAGGCTTCTCTTAATCGCTAATGACTCAATAACTGCTTTAATTTGGGCTTTTAACAAATACCTTCATATCTAACTCAAAAGAGGAGTTGTGGGACGAAAAAATGTTTTATTGCATTTAATATCGGGATTGAGATTATAATTATGTTATTTCAAATTGTCTATTTCTTTTCTAGGATTTCGTTTTATTACTAGCTTGCCATGCTAAAGCTCACCGCTACAATGCTAACATGATCTGGGTGGTTGCCAGTTTTGCTATAATAAGGTCTATTGGGTGGATTCTAGGTGACCCATCCCTAAATATACCTTGTATCCCTTCTTCAATATAAGTCTAAGGGATTTGTTCACCAATGTTATTTCTAACTTGCCTGCAGCATGTATGCTAACCACTAGCCTAAATCTTTAACAAAAACAGAGAGAATGTTGTGCTCTTACCTGACTTCCTTCTTTCTGCCAGAAGACTGCCGGCTGTGGATTTCCTTTGGTCTCACAGGGGAAACTGGCGGTCCGTCCTTGTGCCACAATCTGATCCCGCGGCCTGATCACGAACTGCGGTGCGGCTAAGTCAAGAACCAAAGACATTAACATTACACCATACCCTTTGACACAAACACATATGGACACATAAACGTTGGGAACATCAGGCATCCATAGGCATCGACTGCCGAAGTCACTGAGACAGAGCTTCCATGCATCAGCCCGTTTCCAACACCAATCTGCCTTTTGGATACTCTGTTTGCTTTGACCACAAACAGCAAGGACAGTGACAGCAACCACAGGAAGCCATTCATCCAGGTGGGGCCGCGGACGGCCGGTACCGAATGAATGACGGCAGCTTTCAGGCACAGCAGTGCTGCGGGTCACAACATCGGAGGGAAGGGTGGGTCATTCTGGGCAGGACACACGGAGAGGAGAAGCTAAGTGTGGACGCCACACCGTGAACTTGAGTGGACAGTTCTTTTGTAAGTGGGTTTTAATGCTCGACTCCATTTACTCTAGGTACAAAAAACAGTTTCTATTCCTTTGTCGAAGACAAGCAGAGGTCACAAGCTGGACAAGCTTGGAAAACATTGAATTGCTGTTGGCATTTTAATGGACATCATTCTCTATTCTAACTGCCAACTAGGGTCAAGTTCTCACAGAACAAGATTTTTTTCCCGCCTTATGAGCCACACTTAGCAAAGTATTTTAAACCTTTCAACTCACCCGGCAAAGAAACTCAGCCAACATTCCTGCAGAGCACATTCAAATAAACCAATTAAAAGTACCATCTTCCCTGCTTTCCCTGTCTAACCTGACCTTAAAATGGCATCAGAATTCAGAAACAGGGATCCAAACTTTCCCCGTGACATAGAGTCAATGCTACTTTCTCTTTAATGAGAAGGTTAGGGCAGCAATCGTCTAAAAAAGGTTTGTCAAAAGGAGTCTTGAAAGGCAGGGAATGGCAGCTGGAGCTTGTGAGAAGATAAAATGCTATTGCAGACGGTACCTCTCACTGGAGAATGTACAGTTAGGGAGTTTCAAGGATGGAGCAAAGGTCTTTTTATGGAGGAATAAGTGTTTTAGCTGACCTAAATAAAAGGACAATTTGCTTCTGCCAGCAACTCTGGACGGCGACCCTACAATCAATCATTTTTAACCAAACAAAAGTAAACACAGAATGTACTACTGTTAAAAACTGATACTTTTCAGTCATGAGGTTCACCAGAAGTCACAAATTCAGACCAAAAACAACAACTAGCGCGTAATTTGAACATTCTGACGCAGTGTTAGTTTTATACTTGTAGCCACAACAATAAATCTCGATGCAGGACTCCAAACAGTTGAGTTCGTTTAGCAGGGGAACCATTACTTACGGTACACCCATCTACAAAAGAAAAGGTCTGAGTGCGGAAAAACACTCTCCCCCTCTATTTTGATCCCTAAATGAGCCCCTCTACTCTCTGTACAGCTGGCAACTGTGGACAAGAGAAGTCTGCAAGTGTTTGTGATTTATGCGGCTGATCCCTTTTTTGTGAGGCTGTACTTGACTAAGGCTGACACATTCAGGCAAGTTACAGATGGTGGCAGATTTACAGGCTTCCCAATCTGGGCGCACGGTGGCGCGGGCACTTCTGTGAGTTTGGGCATAACACAAAGGCTTTAAATCACAGATTGTCCCAGTTTCATTCTACTCCAGAGTTTTTTTTTGTTTTTGTTTTTTTGCACCGGAGCAGGCAGGCATAAAATATGGGCATTTACCCATGCCACTCACTCAAAGTGATTGTTTAATGACTTGGACGCTCAACTTCATTGTGCAGTTGAGTGTTAAAGCCCTTTTTGGCCAGGGGTGGAGGAAAACACATACGCACACACACATCCCAAGTCTATGTGCTCCAGAGAGGATTCTAAAGAGTAGAACAAAGCTAGTCATAAATAAACTGTGATTGCATCCCCGGTACATTCTTTAATGCATGTGTGTTGTGTGAATAACACACATGCTGGCCTCTTTTCATTGGGAAGTGTCTGCTGGGAGAACAAGGCCCTGTAAGAGCAGAATAGCTGATCGGCTCCCATATTTAATTCATGATGGAGCACATCTGCTTCGTACTGGAGAGAGTTCACGACTAAACACACTTCTGAGAGCTGTAAGTAAACACATATGAGAACAACAGGAAAAAAGCATGCATGCTTTCTCCGAAATGCACACAAAGACAGAAAAATAAACAGAAACTGACATGACTAATCGAACACCCTCCCTGGATGCTAGAACACATTGTTTTAAAGTATTTCATCTCAGCCAAATGTAGTCCCAGATGGCTATGTGTGTTAGGAAGACTGCTGAATTATATTCGTTAAGCAGAAGCCACAAGTTTTAACCAAACACCACACTCACACATACGCTTTTTTAGCAGTACCATCTCAACCTATATTCCTATAATAAATGTAGTTAGTACAGCCACGGGTTAGTACAGGATAGAATTCTACCTTAGTTAAGCGCGATCAAGGTCATAATGATGGGAAGGGGGAAGTAGTGAAGCGGAAACAGGAAGTACTGTACCTCTACAGAGTTAGTTGAAGAGTTGAGCCAGCACACTGTATGTGTGTGTGCGCGTGTGTGTGTGTGTGTGGCAGGAGAGGAGGAAGGAGCACAGAAGGCACACATGCAGTATGAAGGAGTGACTGGGATGGGTACTTACCGACAGGGCGAGCTGAAGACACAACAATGGTGGAGTGAAGACAACAAAAAATGACAAAAGACAGACACAAACAGAAAGGACAAACGAAGAAGAAAGTGAAAAGAATTAAGAACAAAAGAAACCAAATTCAGAATGAACAATGGCAATGTGTTTTTTTTTTCAGCACAGGTCCGGTCCCCGGAGAGGGAAAATGCAATGAGTTTGATTCAAATTCATTTTTTCACCTTATTGTTGAACGGAACCTTCAAATAAACATCATAAAAATGCTCATCTAGACTAGCACCACCTGGTGGCAGACAAATGTGGTGTTTATTTTTATTCTCTAAGCATGCGGACAGCTCAGAAATCAAAATCAGCACTCCTGTCTCTCCTCCTTAACTGACTGGTCTCTTATTTCATATGAAGTCACTAAAATCGGGGGCTTGTCCGGTATACAATTCAAGCTATGAAATCTGCTTTACCTGCAATAATGAGGTCTAGATATACAGCTCCTTGTGAAGAAGCTGAACCAGCAAGACAGAAAGTGGGCAAAATAGATAGAATGGCCAAGAGAAAGTAGCTGACAAAAAAAAAAAAAAAAGCAGTTCATATTTAATGCAGTAGTGGAGCTGTCAAGGAGGCGGATGCAATATTGACATTAAGAGGGAGCAATCATGCTCAGAGTGCTGTCCTCTCTTTCCTTCCCTCCTCTCTTTCATGAAAGTTAGCTTGTGTAAAACCCCTCCACTCTGCATCCCCACACATCCCTTCATGGCTGAACTCTGTCCGCTTGTAAATCCTGCTTTCAAAAGGGCTGAAAATCGACGTCTGTCCCCGTTGGCAGCTCGAGACCCCTCCTGAAGGCCACTGAACCCCCCTCACATGAGGTTTTAATGCACTCCACAGAGCATCTAGGCAGTTTGATTTAATGTGGTGAGAAGAGAAGGGAGACGGAGAAGAGTTGGAAGGGGAGAGAGGGACATTATGAAAAAAAAAAACAAAAACATTTTTATTAACCTTGCCCCTCAGAGCTGGGCTTTTCGAGGTCGGTCTGCACCAGTAAACTGTGAAATGGTTTCCCTGGTTTGGGCTGGGGTGCCACAGTGGAACCGAGGAGATAGCGTGTTTATGTGAGTGCAGAGGGGGGGTTGGTGGCCTCCATTTTAGGGGGTGTAAATAAAAAAAAAGGATTTGTGCTCAGGGCAAGATCACCCCCCCACCTAAACTACACTTCAGGAGTTCATTTGAGACCCGTCAGGAGGTTATCTCACTCTTTTAGACTGAGACTACAGCAAAATACATTACACTGCAATTGATTTCCAGTAAAGGGAAACCTTATGATAGAGTCAGATAATCAAGATCAACATAAATGCACTGTTTGTCAAAGCAAAAAAAAAAAAAAAAAATCTGTTTTTATCCTGTCGTAGCCCCTCCAAGCATTACAATTGGGGTAAGCGTGTGCTTTGTGTAAACAGTCCGGAAGACTGCCAGAATGGCTTGGACGTATGACAGTCAGAGGATGTGAGAAAAAATGGGTTTCTTAAGTTTAAAATATGGATATTTTTCTTACAAAAACGCATGGATTTGCTTCAGGAGGCCTATATTTACCCCCGGAGCCGTGTGAGGCATGTTTTATTACAGATGCACCCACTTTATTTCACATCTTCTGGACTGCTGACAAAAAGCACCCGCTAACCCGTATTGTAATGCTTGGAGGGACCAGGACAATTTTGAATATAACTCTGACTGGATTCGTCTGAAAGAAGAAAGTCATATACACCTAGGATGCCTTGAGGGGGAGTAAAACAGGCTAATTTTCATTTTTGGGTGAACTAACCCTTTAATCCCTTGAACCGAGAGTAAAACTGAGGAATCCAGCAATCAATAATTATAGTCAAGTAATCAAAAACAGTAATTAGTAATCAATGATGCAATCAAAAGCATTCGACTAAGCTGACTGAATGAGTTGCTTTGAAACCGCACATTTTTGAAGTCATCTAAATACCCTGCGAGGCTAGAAAAATTGTGAGCAGTGTCATTTAACTTTTGTGGTAGACTTGGGCACTAGACTGACCTCTGACCGTGAGGGTGGCGGATGCCTCTGTTTTGCCAACTCTGTTTTCAGCTACACAGGTGAAGGTTCCTTCATCGCTCGCTGCTGCCTTCTTTATCCTCAGCACATAGTCATCTTTATCATATTTGATATCATACCTGAAACACATATAAAGAGAAGATGGGTACAGAAATTAGAAACCACTTCTGAATATGTGATAAACATTTGGAAGTAGAGTAAACACTGGGGTCAGTAAGACATGGGGCCAAATTTAATAAACAGGGCAAATTAATGTTAGTGTGCAATTCCATAAAAGTGCTGATGGGAGGGAAAAATCTATGGGTGATTTATTGACAAAGTGCACATTAAAGAACACAGATGCAACATCTCCTTTCCATAATGACCAGTGCAATCTACCAAGAGCAGAAAAAAAGTATAACTTTTTATTAGATATAAACTAGATAAGCAATACTTTTATTCAGCAAGGATGCATTGAATTTATCAAAAGTGCAATATTTCAAATAAGTGCTGCACTTTTAAACCAACAATTTCCCCCAGTTTTTAATGCAGCCTCAGTAAGCATAGGAGAATTTCTTTTTTTGAAACATTAAAAAAGTCTTACCAACCCCATACTTTTGAACAGTAGTGTGTAATGCATAAGATATATTAAAATCATCATTAAAGCTTATAACACATAATAACACATGATATTTAGAACACCGTATGAGAAAAATCTGGTATATTCAGAGAAAGAGCACTGTATAGAAACAATATTTTTTTTTTATTACTGACAGAGCAAGATCAATTATTCAGCAATGACACACTCTACAGAGAACGAAGAAGCTTTCAACTGGAACCGCAGATGCTTACAATATTTATGAGGCGTCCGATGTGTGTGTGAGAGAAAGAAGTAGACGTATCTGGGAGCTAATAATAAAAAAAATACAAAAACCCGGCCGATTCCAGGTCAGACTGTACAGAGAGGGATTTGAGATGTGGAATCCAGCCTTATTGATCTGCACCTCTCTGGCAGCTCCTAGGCACTTCAGGAGCACTATGTCCTGGAAACTGACAGCCATAGGTGATGAGCTGTGTGTGAGCGTGTGTGTGTGAGGTGGAAGTGCGGTTGAGGAGTTGACAGGCCCTGCAGGTTGGTCTTCTTTGTAGTATTTTGCTATAATTGGGATTTCTGGAGAGTGCATGCGCGTCTGTGAGCAAGTGTGAGAGGGTGTTGTGCCATAGCGGTTTTTGTCTGACAGCTAGACAACACACTGTCTGCTGTCTATCACTCCAGATCCACCCTTCCACAGGAAGCAGGGCTCAGAGAGCACGCCGTGTGGTGCAGGAAACAGACCAAAATCACCAGAATTATACTTCTGCAGACTGTTGTTTATGAAGACAATATACGGTTGCATTTTATTTTACAGTACGTGTACTTACATGTACTTATAGTGTACTTACAGTGTATTTATCCAAGAAAGTTCTGGTAATACAAGGTAACTGCATGGGGTAGGGTGAGGTTTAGGGGTTCAGGGTTAGTACCTAGTTATTACATAGTTATTGTAATTAATATAATAAGTACATAGTATGTACATGAGGAACAGGACTGTAAAATAAAGTGCTACCCAATATACAGTCAAACCACAGAATGCTTATTAAGTAAAAATAAATAAAATATTTACAGAAAAAAATGCACAATGTTTTTTTTTTTACAAATCCCCTATAAAATATAAAACTGTATAATTTATTTTAATGTCATATATATATATATATATATATATATACAACATTTTCGCATTACAGTAATAATAGAGTTTTAATTAATTGAATTTAATCTCCATACTACTTTGCTTTGATTATATATGTAAGAACACAAAGTCCAGGTTCGCTTCAGGTCTAGGAAAATAATGGAGATAAAGTCTGAGGTGATTGGACACAGAAAGAGAGAGAGAGCGAGAGAGAGAGAGAGCGAGAGAGAGACGGAAATTAAAGAAACAACAAACAGATGTAAATCAGATTTTCAATCACTAGAACTAAATATTGCATGAAACGAGCTTTCTAAAACGAGAAACACAAACAAAAACAGTAGTGCTCTGTATGTGCTTCCTCTCTGAGCTGGATCTGGTTTCTATTAGGAGAGGAATGCAATTACACACGAAACAGGGCAATGCTGAGGATACACTACACTCCGCCCGCCTCCAAACAACACACACACACATATTACGCAGCATGCGTTCCTGACAGATTTGGGGTGTAAACATTTGCAGACACAGCTTTCGAGTGTCTTTTCCTTGTTAATTTGTACTTGGAGCTCGGAGTTGCTGTGAAAGTCTGCGCCAAATGGCCTGGTGTTTCATTTTCACGAGTGAATTACTTCATATCTCATCTCGGTATGAACAGCACAGGCATCCTGACGGCAGCAGAAGTTTGAAGCACGACAAGAAAAAGATTTGGCGGTCGAATCAACGCCTTTTCCGAAGGTTCTCACCTATTAAATGTGACTATAACGTGTTTTGTGGGTGTCTGTGTGATTGTGTAACCTGAAGGTCAACTGGTTTCCAAGCCGTTATCTACCACATACGCGAGCTCTTTGAAGCCAGACATCTACATAATCAGGAGAGAGAGAGAGAGAGAGAGAGAGAGAGAGACGATGAGGAAAATACAAGTGACTCTGCACGACGGGCGACGGCTCAGAATGTCAAAATTAAAATAATCTGCCGCTTCAGAGACGGGGAAATAAAATAAGACGACGAGACACGTGTTTCGTCTAGTCTGGGTCTTGTGGTAATTACGTGCTGCGAGACTGCGAGTTATTTAATTATTAGATTGTCATTGTTTCTTTCTCAAACCTAATTAATTTCTCGATATGCTTTTTTGAAAGAAAAGAGAAGAAGCATGTTGAATTATTACCTGACAGATACACTGATTGTTACACTCGCTGAAATAATTACTATGTGTGTTTTAGCTGGCAGCTGAATAATGTAGATTAATCTAATTGTTTCTTACAAAACTAATAAACCAAGGAAAGTCTTCACGGAAATGCACAGAACGACATTTGTGATCTGATGAAAGGAACATGTTAAAGTAATTATATCTTAATCTTTATGAATTTATTAAGCTTAGCATTTGGACACTATAAGGACATGTTTGTCATAATTAACTACAAAGCCCTGCAATAAAATACAAATTCAACCACAGTAGTTCTGCCCATATTACTGTACATATTGTACATAGTACATTATAGTGTTCCTGTAGCTCAAGTGGTAGAGCGTTGCTTTATCAAGCGCAAGGTTGTGGGTTCGATTCCCCGGGAACACATGATAGGTAAAAATTGATAGCCTGAATGCACTGTAAGTCGCTTTGGATAAAAGCGTCTGCTAAATGCATACATTTAATGTAATTTAATTTAAAATGTAATATTCTGGCATGATTTGTAGTGCAAAACTTTTCAGTGGCTTTTCAGTACTGTTGAACAGGAGTATTTTGAAATCTGTGAGGATAGGGAGAATGTGGGAAAAGTACACAGACGGGACGCTTTATTTTGTCTGCGTGCTTGTGAGAGCATGTGGCCTGGTGACCTGTGCAAGATCACCGACACAGACAAACAAACATGGCATGATAGCACTCAAAAAACATCCCTGTTTAGAACCGTCTCAATCGCTGATGCTGTTTTGACTCTTGCTGCATATTTGTTTCCAATACTTGACTTTCAGAATATTTAATAAAATAATACACTTACAAAAAAGTATCATGGCTTTATTATGGGTTCTGAAAAAGGTACAATGGCTATGCTGTGTTTATTTTTTTTTAAGAATAATGAAATGTGATTTAACAAGTGAAATTATAAGCAAGTGAACTTTGTTTTAGATCTTAAATCTTTATATTTACAAGGGATTTACCAAAAAAAAAAGCATAATAAAAAAAGGCAGACATCATTCTAATATGCTTATTTGTTGCTCAGAAAATATTTCTTATTATTATCAAAATTTAAAACAAGTTTTTAAAAAAAATAGTTTTTAAAAATTTAAAATTTAGTTTTTATATAAATATTTTGACAGATTCTAAAATTACTTTGTCATTTTAAAGCATCCCAGCTAAAAAAAAGAATTAAAAAAAAACAACAACAACAACAACAAAAAAAAAACTTTACATTTTGTAAAGAGACTATTATGAAAATTGGCATCCTTTCTCAGCCCTATGATCATTTCCCATTTTATCTGGTGTTTTTTATGAATTCAATCCCAGATTTATTGCTTCTGACACAATGTAGCTGGTCCATGACTAAATCTTTTTTATGTATTGCCGGAAGGATGATCTTTGTCAAAAGCGTTCTCATCCTCTCTCTCTCTCTCTCTTTATCTCACCATCACAGTTTGAATGAAGAGGCCTGAGGGTTCGTATTACATTTCTTTCGTCATGCCAGAGCCTTAAACCTGCACCAGTCCACCTGCAGCCTCACCTGTCTTTACCTCAGGGCCTCAGCACAGAGCAAAAGAACACAACCGAAACTGAGGCCCATGATGCAGCTCTGGCTTTTATTATCTGCAGGGGGCCTCACGACGGAGCTGGTGTGTTTCTGACCATGGGCCTCAGCATGGAGCTCAACATCTACATCACAGGCGGCTTTTATGGCTGTGGGAGCAGACGTTTGAAATAATGCTTTAGATTGGCAGACATCTCTGCCAGCGTGTCCCGTCTCACCTCCCACGGGGGACATCGATGTCGTCTTTTTTCCAGCGGACGGTAGGTTGGGGGTCTCCCTGCACCTGACAACGAAACTCCACTGCCTCCTCCTCCAGAACCACCTGGTTAATGGGCCGTCGTAGGAACGTGGGTCTCTCTGAAAGACAGGCAGACGAGAAAAGGACATGAGGGACAAGGAGACCTCATTCACTCGCTGTGACTCAGCATCGAGTCACAGATCCCAGACAGAAGCTCTCACAGAGATTTATGGCATTGTGTAAGTGTATCATACGCTTTTGTGTTCCAGCATGTTTTATGACTAACGTGAAGACACAAGCATAATAGAGGAATTAAACATGACACATTCTCGAATGCTGAAAAAAATATTTTAAACTTGCTTGTTTACAAAAACAAGAGGTGTTAAACATTTCCAGAGCATGACTCAAATATTAGTTTTTTATATTTTAAGACTTTTTTGTGGTTTAGAAGTATCAGACTATAGTTGGCACATACCAAACACGGTGACCTGAGCTGTCTCACTGTCTCTCTCGCCGACCATGTTAGTGCCCACGCAGATGTACATGCCAGCGTCACTTTTCCTCGTGTTGGAGATCATCAGCTTCCCTCCTCGGATCTGACGGGGAAGACAGGAAGTTACAGTCTCTGTGAAAACTCGTTCGATTAGTTCCTTCAGCACTCTTTGTGGAGCTACCTAAAGTTAAATGTCTTGCTCAAGAGTAAATTAGATGAGGTTTAGAATTCACCTTTAGCTGGTTTTGTACCTTTAATGTTCTAGATTCAAAGCTAGATCATTAACCAACATTCCACTCTTCAAATTAAGCTTGCTTTGTTACAAAAAAAAGTTTCAAAAGTATCAAAAAAAAAAAAGTTTCAAAAGTTTCAAAAACATTTATCTTTGAACAATACACCTTTGTAGGTGTAAAAAAACAAAAAACAAACCAACAAAACGGCATTGGAGAGCTAAACTAAACTAAAGCGTTTTAGAGAACAAAACAAAACAATTAAGCAAAACCCATATAAGTGTAACAACATACAGTACATGTTAATTTCTTTCTTGCACAAGCAAGCGAGTGCATTTAAAGGATTTTGTCTTAGATTTTTTTATAAAAATGTAAATAATTTGTAGCATATTTAAAATATTTCTTAATAATAAAATAAAACATAATAAAATTCATACAAACAAAGCAAACAAAAGTAGGGTTGAAAAGAGGCAGAAGATTTCTAGGAACATTTCCAGAAACATTTCAGGATTTTTGGACAATTTCCTGGATTTTGTTTTGTTTTGTTTTTTTGACTTTGTCGAAAAATTTCAGCTCTTTGCAACCCTAAACATGCATCGTCTCCATTTCTCACCTTGATCCTGTCATCCTTCTCATCGATTCGTACTTTGTCTTTCTTCCAGTAGATGGTGGGTTCTGGGTGTCCACGAGGGGGAACGCACTCCAGGATGGCCGGTTCTCCAGCAGCCACCACCACATCCGTAGGGTTCTGTCTGAAATCATCACGTAACACTGAAAGAAAGAGAGAGCGAGAGAGAGAGAGAGAGAGAGAGAGAGAGAGGGGGAGATTAGCTTGTTCTTTAACCATTTGCAAATTTAGTCATGCTTACAATCCCCGAGGCACAAATAAATGTTCTTTTGTTGCTGAAACAGATGTCATTTCATTAAGTCCTCTAAAATGTTAACACGGTCCAACAGTGTTCACATGTTAGCTCCCATTCAACAGGGGTGAGGAGAGACACCTGTTTGGAAGTTCTATCTTGAGGTCACGGTAATGCCAGACGCAGTAAATCATGCTGTGTGTGAAGGCACCCATCTACAGGAGGAGTTTTATTTGATAGGGTGACTACAAGAAAAACTTAATTGGTCTTAATGGGGTTCCCTATCGAGACAGGAGAACAAACAGAGGGAGGGAAGACGTATTGTGCCCTCCAGCTCTGTGTCACTTATATGCGTGGAACAGAGGAACGAACGGCAACACACACACACACACACACACACACAAACAGTCAGTGGGTGGATGGGCGGGTAAATCTGTACCAACTAATCACCCATGCTCACCCTTTCATCACCAACTATGCCTCTGGCCATGACTGATGTAGCAATAAACTCGACAGCAAAAACATACATGAGGTCACCTAATTATCAGCAATGAATAAATACAATTAATTAATAAACACACCTGTACACATCTTCACATTCATCAACACCACTTTATTAATAAATGAGTTGGGTAATTCTACTCTAGCGCTGACCTGTGAGAGACAAAAGGATAGATCTGTCAGCTGATAATTCATTAACAGAGAAAAATTATCTCGACTTGTCTTAAGTTAAGATTTATGAATCAGATAATGACTTTGAAGTGATTTAAGAATAATTATGGAAAAGAGCACTCAGACTGAAAAATATGATCGGATAAATCGTGTTTAAAGCTGTTTAAACTCTAACATGAGTTGAATGATATATTAAAGAGACAAATATAATAATAATAATTATTATTATTATTATTATGTTTATTAGCACTCACAGTTGATGCCATTTTATTTTATGAAATCATTTACACACTGACAGTAAAGAGAAATGTAGAAAATATTTCTACAAATAACGTTTAATTTTGTCAAAATAAATAATAATAATAATTATTATTATTATTATACAAACTACTAGATTTTTATATTTTCAGATTACAGTGTCAGTGGTACATCCCTGCATTAAACATGCCATAGAGTTGCTAAGGTGTTTCAAGCAGTTTCTAATGCTAGCCATTGCAGTTGCTAGGGCATTGTGGACGGTTGCTAGGCTGTTGCACACTAACAAGTCTGCATGATATTCTGGTCTCTTAGATACAGCTCCGGTCCTACAATGCAAGTCTGTGACTTTTTTTATTTTCAATTGTTTGAAAAAGTAACAGCACACCTCTCCTCAACAAACTGGCTGATTTCAGACATCACTCAAAGGCAAGTTACATGCTGAAGTTTAATACTTAGTGTTAGTGATTTGTTCAAATGAGAATAACGCTGTAAAGAAAGACAAAGCGCTGTGCATGTGTAGTTTTACATTTCTTAACTTCACGACTTTTTCTGGCCTCAGGCCGTATACAGACATTCAATACGCATAATTACATTTTCATCCTTCCAAAAGCCTCGACTTTCAGCTCTCTTACATCTCTCTTTCTCTCTCTCTCTCCGGGTGCGATGAGCCTCTCGATCTTCCATCTGATTAATATTTATGTATTGTTCGTCTCCTCCCCCGCATGCTAGCGAGAGCAGCATCTGTCTGTCAGGCTGGAGGCTAAAGGAGAGGCTTATCTGCCGAATATTCCTCCGCCACCCTCCTCCTCTTCCTCCTGGAGGACGGCTGGTAGAGGTGGAGGGGGTGTTTTTTGGGCTACATTGGCAACTTTGCAGTTTCTTTGGCTAGCTTTCAAAACTTTTGGAGTGAAGTTAAGGGTTTGTGGTGGAAAAGTGTAACAGGAGATGATGCAGTGGAAGGAAGCCAAGAGGATCATTTAAAAATGGACAGATGCTACTTTGTACTTAAGTGTGTTTGGAGTTGTCAGATATAGTCAATGCCAAAGGCAATTACAGGGCCTGATATTCCAGTGTCTTTTCTTTATTTATTTTTTTAGCAATATATTTGGCACCTTAAACAACTAAAAAACAGCAAATCCTTGTAACAAGATTGTAAATGAGCTCTAAGTTTGTACTACAGCCTAAAAAGCTCTTATATGACTTACGTGAAGTATCGCTGCTTTATAGTTGAAACATTTATTGTTTATGGGCCTTTTGGAATCCAAATAGTACTGTCAGGTTTTACTAAATATGCACGGTGAGGAATTGGCAATGAAAAGGCATGGATGCAGTTATTTTTGTGCCTGACCTTACCCTTTCAGACGTAAAATTTATGGGAGCAGAGTATTCAAATTAACCATGCAATGAGACTTAGTAAAGTTTGATATCAAAGGTTAGTTCTATCAAAACTTCTTGTAACCCTTTATTTTTTGGCCATCGGTTCTTTTCAGTGTACTTTTACTTCTTTATTTGCGACTACGCAAATTTTGTGATGCGCTTGGTATATTGTTTTGGAATTGTGCGATCACGCTAATTTGCTGTTTAGTAAAGCTTTGACTACAATTTTCTTAAAAATATGTTAACTTAACTGTAAAATTGCTTAAGAAGCACTGTCAAATTATTAATCACAATTATTTATATATTTATTTATTAATGCAAGCTTGTGATTCGATACAACTACCAATTCGATTCAATTAAATTCAATATTGATTATTTTAGATATACAATCATGGCCAACAATATCAGAAGATAAGAACATTTTGAGCTGTTACACTGTCAAATTAAGTTTTCAAAAAGTATTGAATAAAAGGGTGCCGTTAATTGTTCTCAATGTTGTATTAGAGAAAAACATTTATTTCATAATGACATTTCCCCCCATTTTAAATTCGTATTATCCAGTGAAAGGATACATTTTTGTGATTTTTTTTTTCAAATAAAAGGATTAACAATGCAGATGAATTTTCACAGCCGCCTTTGATCATATTTACCAAGGGTTATAAAGTTAGTTACATATTATTATTTCTACTTCAATTCATTATTATCATTATTTTTTATATAAACATTTAAATGGTGGTTGTTATACAAATTTGATGAAACAAATTAAACATTAAAGAACAGTAAAAAATTATAATACACATGTTATATGGTTCATATAATTAAGCAAAATGCCTCACTCTACAGTTTATTTCTGACTAAGGAGTTTATGGTAACCTAATATGTTTTTTTTCCTGAGGTAAGTGTGGTGTTACGTGACATATTGCTTAGAAGCCATTATATTGACGTCTTTGCGCAGCAGAAACACTGATTGAGTGATAACACGAGGTATGAGATGTTCAATCATGTTTATATGGCGTTAAAACTACTAGTAAAGTGGAACCACCACTGCTGTTTACAATGTATGGAACGGTGAGCTGTGATTGGTTGAGCGGATGTATTGCATTCTGCAGAGAGCGTTTTCATGTTTTGGAAAGATAGTGAGAAAACATGACATTCAGGGAACAGTAGTATAAAACAAAAAGCAACTGTGCAAATTTAGGATCCATCCCGACCCATCCCACCCCCGACAGTGACTGTACACTGTTATTCACACATACACATGCATAGTTTTAATCATATATTATATAACATTTTGAATTTTATAAGAGAAACATTTTCAAAAAGTTTTTTGTAATCTTAAAATAGTTTTATAATTGTCATTTTTATAGTTAACCTCATCCATCCATAATAAAAATATTTTTATTACAATTATATAATTGAATAAAAAAAATGTATGATTAAACAGATATAAATTCCAAGTTGTAAATGATTAAATAAAATATTTTACATTAAATAAAAAATGAATCAGTGTTAAAATAATACATGAAATGTTCATAATATAATATAACAATATTTTTTGTACAATATTTGTACCCATTATGCACTGCAGTGCTGCTAGCTTGTGTCTGCATCAGAGCCAGCAAAGGTCAGAACGCAGTGGGATTACAGCACAGAACTGGCCTAGAGCAATATCACACTCCTACTGCATTTTATAACAACAACATACTGATCGAGAGAGAGAGAGAGAGAGAGAGAGAGAGAGAGAAGTACAGAAAACTACTGTGGACAGACAAGTGTTTTCCCAGCATGCTATAAGCAGTGATAGCATTTCATTTGAGTGCCTCTCAAAAGTGTTCACTAAAGTTGATGCTGTGTCTGATGTGGCTCTCGCATGAAAGAGTGTAAACATGTCACTTTGAGAGAAATAGCTTTTTTTTATTTTTCTCCACGCTGCCCCTGGCTCTGTGTGTATACATGCCTCTCTCTGTGTGTGTGTGTGTGTGAGAGAGAGAGAGTTACAGGCAAGAATAATGTGAAAATGTGTCCCAGTCCATAGTGGGTAACAAAGCTGTTCCATTTGTTTGCAGGGTATATCAGTCCTGTTATGAGCTCGAGCCCCAGTGACCCCAGCAAACCCCATCAATACACCCTCACACTCCAAATAAAGCCCTCCAGAAACACACACCCACACACACACACATTTTGCTTTCATCAACATCATCATCTTCACCCTCCTCCTCTAAATGCTATAAATACTAGCGTAGCATCAACAGCTGTACAAACATTACTGCCTCTATCCCACAGACACACTCGCTATTCTCTCTAGTACAAAAGCCACTGAGAATCTCTGTCACAGCACTTTTTAACTGTCCATTCATGTACAAACATGTTTTATATGTAGAGCAGAGAAGAAAAAAAAAAACTAAGAGTCTGTCAGGGTTTATGCTCCTTAAAGGGACAGTTCACCTATGATGCTTCAAGCATTGTTTACTCAATCAAAACTGTTTTTACTTACCATACTTTAAATAAGAAATACCACTTTTAGCCTTCTATCTATCTATCTATCTATCTATCTATCTATCTATCTATCTATCTATCTATCTATCTATCTATCTATCTATCTATCTATCTATCTATCTATCTATCTATCTATCTACCTATCTATCTATCATTAAATTTTTTTATGTGAACTATTCTTTCTTAAACGTATAAGAAAAGTTGCAAAAAGTGAACAAATTAGCAATGTGTTTCTATACGCTGTATTTTCTTTAAGTGAATAAAAGAATTGGAGTGTTTTACAGGAAAATATTTGTTCTACTTGCTATTTCTCTGTAATTGTTTGATAAATTCATTAGCAATTTCTGAGTCAAAATAGTTGCTAAACCGAATTTGTTTCATTGCACATGTAAAAATAGTAGCAATTACTGTATAAGTAGCTTAATAAAAATAAAATAAAACCGAAGGTCAAATGGAGGTGTATGTACTGGCAATCGAACACCTCTGACCTTCAAAAGCCACACCTCCACCGTTAACAAGTCTGCCGCTAGCCAACCCGCTAATGACTTCCGCCCCATGCCAACACCTCCGACTGGACCCTTGGCTCCGGAAAACAGGCTCATCACAAACAATATAATTAACTCTTAATGAACCTCTCTGCTCGTTGCTCTGTCCTCTACATGCACTTCCCAAATTCAATTTAGCCTAATCCCAGGCTCTATGGTAATGTATAGCTCATTAAAATGTTAGCTAAAAACTCATTAAAATTCACTCAAAGTAATAGCTTCATTACTGTGATATTGCTGAAAAGCAAAGACAAAACGAGGAAGACGGGGAGAAGGAGACAGGAATGATGAGGGAACGGGATAAAAAAGGAGAATGACGGCTTTCTAATCACTTAATTGTAACTGAAAACAGCATTCATTTGCATAATACACACAGACACTAGGTGGCTAATTTTCACTGTGACTTGGTAATTAAACACTCCTCATAACTAAAGACACATTTCCTTCCAAAAAAACATGTAAGGAGGCACTTCAGGGTCTAAGAGATGCCAAATGTCTCCATCTTCCGGTGTTAAAATAACACCCTGACCAGCTGCAGGGAAGAGAGACCCAGTGGATCTATCCATCCATTCATCCATCCCTATTTATCTGTCTGTCTGTCCATCTATTAGCCCATCTGTCTCGTCTATCTATCATAATAATAAAAATCAAATCAAATAAATACAAAGTCTTCTAATGCCACACAATAGCTTTGTTTGAGAAACAGCAATCGAAAGTTCGAAAATGAGCAGTGTCAATATATCACTAAACATTTTATTTTGTCTTCAACAAACAAAACATACATACATACATACATACATACAAACATACAGTTTTGAGAGAAGGAGGCAAAGAAGAGGAAATAATAAAAAAGAGAGAGAGAAAAAAATCAGGGTCAAGAGTAAATAATCAGAGAAAATGAGATGCTTTACTGGTGAGCAGCAGAGGCATGCGAGCTGGACCAGCACTAATCACCATAACCAGCCTGGCCATGGAAACTTATACTGGACTAAACTGGTTTTCCAGCTGTGAACAGCGTGATCCACACACACCGCAGAACGTCAGGCACTTCAAAAGCCACCCACATGTTCGAAAGAAAGCTCCAGCAGCCGTACAGTGAGCTTGATCCACCATAATGAACAACTCCTGAGTTTTGAAGAGGAGAAACCTGCTACAGCGAACGCCTGATCAAAACCCAAACCCTCTTCCTCCTTCAAAGCTCAACTACTATTTCTACACGCTTCGGATTCACACGAACTTCCAAGGGAGAGAGCAAGCGAGAAAGAGGGAAAGATTAATAAAATGAGGGCTGCTCCTAATTCCACAGATATCAAAGATCTCCATCACTTCATGAAGATGCTGAACTCTTCATTTGGTCTATTTTTATGGGACTGAGAAGATGGCTTTCCTGAGATCTCCCTCTGCTCCATCCTTTCTCCTGCTCTTTAATTAGTTAGTCAAGATAGGGAAATGTCATGAAAAACGTCCTTGGGGAACTCTTTCATAGAATCAGAGCTTTGGTCAATTTATACACTCTCTCTCTCTCTATATATATATATTTCTTTGTGGGTCAGAGGTAATTTCAGCATGGCTGCCTTTTGGATTTTCCCTCTGCCTGCATGTGTTTTAGCAGAGACATGTCACTTCAGATGACTGGGGTTTAGACTTGAAATGGGAAATCAATCTCTTTTTCTTCCTTTCAAAGCTTCTCTCCATTCCTAAAGGAACAGTTGCAAGAAGACAAGGTATAGCATACGGTAAAAAAATATGACATACAGTATTAGCTATGTTTGCATCATGCTTGGACTTTTTTCATGGAATGTGTTTTGGTGGGATTCATTCACGTGGAAGTGATGCACTGTGACGCAAACTCTGCTGGGTGTGACAGAAGCCAGCTGCGTAGTGAAAACACATTCACACAAGCAAACACAACATTTCACTACAGTAACAGCAGGTGTGAGCTACATTCAGTAAGAGAGAAATTTAATTAGCTACTTCTTGTATGCTAATTAAGGATTTTCCCATTAAATAGCACTGAATAAAATCTACTAAAAATAACATTCATGCTTTTATGCAAAATAAATGTGAATTTCCCATAACATATCTAAAATTAATTTATTTCGTCATCTTTAATTAAAGGAATATTTCACACAAAAATAAAAATATGCTGAGTATTTATACACCCTCAGGCCATTCAAGATGTAGATGAGTTTGTATGTTTATCTGAACAGATTTGTAGAAATTAAGCATTACACCAGTTGCTCACCAAAGGATCCTCTGTGGGTGAATGGGTGCCGTCAGAATGAGAGTCCAACCAGCTGATAAAAACATCACATTAATCCACAAGGAATCCACACCACTCTACTCCATCAATTAATGTCTCGTGAAATGAAAAGCTGCACGTTTATAAGAAACTAATCCATCCATAAGGTGTTTTAATTTTAAACCTTTGCTTCCAGCCAAAATATGAGTCCATACTCCATGTGATGCAATTGTACATTTTTCAAAATCTGAGGAAGAAACAAAGCCTATTTAAATTCTTGCATGAACTATCCCTTTAAGAAACAAACCCTGAAGCTTCAGGATTTGACATTGTAGACTGACCTTAGAAACGTAACATGAGCCCCACAGTGGAGCTCCGCGAAGAGGCCTAATGCTGGTGTTCAATAGAGCGTCATTCAGGCTAACAGTTTCACTTATGTGCAACACGCACATCCATATGCACAGACACAATGGGGCTGAAAGAGAATCTGTATCGTTTGCACTGATTGCAGTCTTCTACTTTAATGCTTTGCTGCAGTTAATTGAAGTCGATGGTGGTTTGTGAAAAGGTGTCTCATATCAGTTGCGTCCCTCGTTTAATTAAACTCTCTGCTGGAGACGCCACATTAATGAACCGGCGCCGAGCGTCTGAGGGAGTGTAGATGTATATGTGTATGTGTGTTCAACTCACAATGACATTACCTATCTACTGTGTATTTGTCTATACAGTGATCTATCCACCCATCCATCCATCCATCCATCCACTTTTTAATGAATACTTCTTTAATATTAATAAAATAACTTTGCATTGGCAAGTCACACTGTGTGTGAGTGTGTGTGTGTTTGAAAGAGCGAGAGAGAGAGAGAGAGAACTTACAGGGGTCTGGTGTTAAATCTAAGTCAGCTCTCAGCTCTCACACTGACGTTAAAAATGATTTATTGATGGTTTTTATGGATCTTAACAGGAGAGGAAGAGTGAAAATTACACTGGATATGCTGATGACCTTTACAGCAGTATGTGCCATGAATAGATGGAAAGAAGCGTTGTGTGTGTGTGTGTCTGAAAAAAATGAGTTAGATGGGGAAATGCGATATGTGAACATTCGAAGCATCTTTCTGCAGTCATTTGTGGTCGAGTTGCATGTGTGTGTAGCATCGGAGGATGAGATTAATGGACCTCCAGCTTAAATGAACCAAAGCAAAAGAGAGAAAGAAAACAGACAGTGCGCTGCTAACCCTTTACAACTAAACACTTGAAATAAATTCATTGCTACGTTTGCAAACTCAGCATCTTTTCAACATTAGCCACAGCTCATCAAACTCACACACATGCACAGAGAGTTAAGATGGAAAACAGAAGAACATTATTTCAGCACAGTGACGGAGCTCTATCTCTTGTTTTGCATCACATCCAACAAAAGCCTGAAGTCTTATTGTCAGAACAGCTTATATAAACCTGCACATCCTTGTAGAGCTGCACATCAAAACACACCTGGTGCCTTCTTAACAGATGTTTCTTTCTCTGTCTGCAACGGTTTCTCACAGTCCTTGGAGAGATCTGGCCTGCTTTCTATACAATTAGCCTGGGTCTGAACTGCTCAACAAAGTAGAGATAAACATGCATGCTGAGACAAAGCCACATACGACCCTTTCCACGCCACCCTGAGTCATTTGTACGATGCTCTTGCTGTTAATTGCATCACAGACTGCGGGAGGTAATTGTGTTTGTCTGGCTGTAATTGGCTGGATGCCGCAATGCAGTGGGAACGGATCTTCTATCGCTTTCAGAGTGCCACTGCTCTTTGTATACAGCAGCGGATCAAGTTCCAAAACATGTTTCAGGGAGAACCATCAGTCAGATGTGACAGAATGGTCTGCTTCAGAGTTTAGCTGTGAAACAGCCCCCCTGCGGTGCTGAAATGTGTGTGCCTGGCAGTTTGTTCACTTATTTTGTCATGCAAATGCAGCAGGGTGCCCTCTAAAAACTTGCAAGCATCCATTTCTGGAAAAGGCTCAACTGCATAGCAGACATTGGTCCATGATGGACTCTATTTGCATTCTTAAAAAAATAAATTTCAGACATTGCTTTGCTCAACCTCGTGTTTTTGAAAACCTGTATAAATTAATTTCTTCTGCTGAACACACACGAATATAAATTTTTTAAAGAATGCTGGTAACCAGACAGTTGCTGGTTTCCATTGATTTCCATAGTATGGAGAAAAAAAGTATGAAATTCAATTAAGGCCAGGAACTTTTAGAAGAATCTCATACAGGGTTGGGATAAAGTAAAATATATAATTGTAATTTCTGGATAAATAACTTTCCCTTTAATGTATTTTAATGGTAATATCGTGAACAGTTGATCAATGCACATTATTCTGATGAAAAATGTATTTGTTACCTTTTAAAAATAATAATAATTGGTCTACATCTGAAATTTAGACTTTTTACACCTCCAGCCACCAGATTCCATTCTGGTTTGTAAAGCCTACTTTTATGCCAATGATCCAATCAATCTTGATAAAATCAGGTGCTACCTTGCATTTTTATTCAGCCTTGTTTTACTTGGAAATACATGACATTACAGAAGAAAAATGGATTGCAAACACAGTTTTTGCTTTCAATGTTCAGATAAAATGTTACCTATGATAATTTAAATTTTAATAATAAACATTTTAAATAAAATTTTGTTTTTAATATTCACTGGGTTGTGATGTCAGATTAGTACAGTTAAATCTTTAAAAATATGAATATATAAACAAATACATTTTAAAAGTTTAAGATTGAATAGTCTACAAAATTTCTACTACTTTTTTTCTTCCTGTACAATCAAATATTCAAACATTAAACATCTAAATGAGCAGGTCTTGACCATTATAAGACCATAACCTGTGGAACAGACCATGTCATTTATTTACTAACTAAATTCTGGATGAGCCACAGGTATAATGCTTTTCCATGCCAGCTTATCTCATCGTATGTATTTATTGTAGCTCGAGCAATTGTACCAGAAAAGCACATTTCCAACCACCGCCCGCTAAGAACTTCCTGCTGAGTCGCGTATCCGAGCATTTCTGAATTCAGAAGGCTTTTACTCATTTTCAGATTCCACGTTATTATTAAATGGGAGAACCAATTTAGTTAGTGACCTCCTATAGAGTGCTATTAACATCAGCCCCTGGAAAACACCACATCAATACTAATCTACCCACTGTTAGCGATAATTCAATAAAGCCAGACTTGACCACGATATGAAAGTGTGTATGTTTCCGCCTTGGAAAGTAAATATCTCAGAATCTGTAAAGAGAGGAGGGTATACAATAAAACTTGAGCAGTAGAGGTTACCACAATCAGAATGAGACCGTTAGAGTGATCTCTCATTATCTGCTGACAGGGGTCTGTTATTTAGCATCATTACTTTTCATCATCATCTCATTCTCTTCCAGCGCTAATGACCTTCATGACTGTGGCTGACAGACTGAGCATTCACTCTGAAGAGGAGATGGGGTGAGAAAAATCGAAGAGCCCTTCTGTGGTTAATGCGAAAAGTTGAAATGTTATATTTTCAGTACATACATAGACATACAAGACACATAGCATATTTTTACAGTCAACATAATGTAGTTTATTATTTTTTATTTTCTTGCATATAAAATAAATATTTTATAAAATATGGTGCACTCTAAAATTTCTATGAAATCAAAGCCATATGTCTAACCAAGTTATGTTCCAAATTTGAAGTTGACATCACAAAGATTATGGGTCATATGAGATTTTGTTTGGGCACTACACTAAAATAACCACTGGGTTGACACCCAAACTAAAGAATTCTTCTGATGCAGTTTTATGTCCCATTAAATTAATAATTTTCTGTCACCTTGACTGTCAGAACTTTCCAACGATATGTGTTTTGTCCAGATTATAAAAAGATTTGATTCTCTAAAACACAAGCCAGAAAATCACAGAGTCTATATTTATGTTTTTATACCTTGATTTATACCCCTTAAAAAGGAGACATATCCCCTGAGATACAGTACAAACATTTAGAGACAGATTACAAAAATATAATGCATTACATTTTTAATAATAAGCTAATGCTGAACAACAGTTTGTATCCCCCCCAGGATATGTTGCCCCTTTTAGGGTTAACTAAGTTACTTTCAGTTTAAGATATTCATATTTTAAATTTATAACACAATTTCTTTCCATATTTATCTTTTAGAATTTTTGTCATTTAGAACAATAAAACTAAACTATTAAAAAATTACTTAAAATGAAATATCAAAATGAAATGATTGTCAAAATATTATATCTTGTACTTATATGTAATAATAATTTTTAAATATAGTATTACTATATTTACATATATTTTTATCTCTTACATTTATATTAAACTTTTATAAATACATGCTGTACTGTATGTGTATATACTGTATACACATTACATATTACAAAAAGAAAACAAGTAGATAGAATAAAAAAAGAAAAGAGAAAGCTAGTGTTACAGGCCTTTAATATTTTATATACATTTAGAATATATCACTATACATACAAACGAAAAGCACAAACATTACAATTAAACATTTTATTGTTAAATATTTATTTGTAACTATTGTTATATTTAAATATTTTAAAGATTTGCTATTGAAATATACACAATGGTATATGAAATTACATAAAAGAACATATTTTAAATGTTTGGTCAAAAATTAGAAATAAATACTAACACTATTATTACAAAGATATGAGATACCAGGAGCTTAAAACATATTGAATCTGAAGGCCAAAGGTCAGACTGTGACCCAGAGAGTCTGATTGTTTCCAGGTCATGGAAAGGCCAGCATGATGTAATGAAATTTTAAATTGTCCATTTCAACATCTGAAAGCAGGGTGATGGGGTGACGTTTAGAAGGGCGATGTTAGAATAAGACAATTTCACGAGAACGCAGAGGAACAACCACATGATTGTTCTGGCTCTGGAGAAGGCTGGAGAGTTTGAGCAGCGCAGTGGGAAAGATAAGCAAGAGACAAGAGACACAAACACACATCACGGCTAGAAAAGAGGAGGAATTGTGCATGAGTGGTGGCCAACTGGGCCTCTGGTTCCCCAGGGTAATGAATCTCCATTGCTGGACTGCCGTAAAACCCAATTAGTGTCAGTGTGTTATCTGCTACTCGCAGATATCCAGATAACCCTCAATACGGGGCACCAGAGCGAGAACCCGGCGTTTCTGCAGACAGAGCGACACTGATAAAAACAGCCACCGTTCCACCTCTGACTTCTGATTTCTGCGCATGTCCTTTCTACTGTTCAGTCGATCTCTCACCACGGCAAATTCATCAGTCAGGGCTGAAATCTCTGAAAAGGTTGGCAGAGCAACTTTAAAGCGCTTAATCATATTGCGAAAAAAAGTCTCTTTGTATTAAGGTTTAGTCAAAGTCAGCAGAATTTCTAATGCTTCAATCAGACGTATCTCGGGACTTTCGGAAAACAGTCTCACATTGCTTCGGCTTCAAACGCCTCAGTTTCTGACGGAAACATGAAAGAGCGCAGGGCGGATGAGTGGCAACCGTTCTCCCACTCCACCTATCGCTTCATCTTTCAGCAGAAGTGAACATAGCTGCTGCCTTTGCCAAAAAATAAAAACAAATAAAGTCAAAAAATAGAGTATCAGTGGTATCAGTGTCAGGATGAGACCTGGAGTCCACACCTCTACAAAAACAGTGTAACCTTCATCACCAGGTTCATGTGAATCTATCCACTATCAGCTGGTACTTACAAAGGTGTTATTATATATATTTATTATTATTATTATTTTATTTATTTGAATACAGCAAAAAGTAGCTAATATACAAAATATATTGAAACACCTTTATGCATAAATATAAAACAACTGAAATTATACTGAATATAATAATAATTTGTATTATTAAATAAAATTTTAAATACAATTTAATTAAATTTAATTACATTTATGAATTTAGCAGACGCTTTTATCCAAAGTGACTTAGTGCATTCAGTGCATTACTATTTAATAATTTTACATAATATTATAAATTAATACTTTATATACATATATAATTTACTTGATCATAACATAGCAAGTATTCAGAAAACAGAAAAAAGTAAATGTTTATTGTATAAATATACACAATATCACATTTTTTTCTGTATTTTGATCAAATAAATGCAGTCTTGAGCAGAAAAAACTTAAATAAATATTAAAAACTTATAAATATATATATATAAATACAGGACTTCAAATCCGAGTCAAATCTAGCTAGTCTTTGTTCCCTGAGGGGGGAATTGAATGCTGAGTTGCAGTGAAGGGTGGAAGTTGAGATCTATTGTGTTGGTGGAAAAGTCATTTTTCCTGCCATGCCATTTCCCAAAACCATTTTCTTGCATTTGCAAGCCTGTCTAATGTCTTGAATGACTGCACTCAGAGAAAACAGGGGATATGAAGTTTGATTTTTCATAACAACCATTTGACTGCAGTAGAAGTGGAACCAACAGCAAAAAATCCATCTTGGAAAACTGAAGGGTAAAAAAAAGGGAGCTTTCGTTCAATTTGGAGATTGCCTCAACCCACCCGTGACTCTTTTACATGGCCCTGCCTCCGTCTCAGTGTGGGCTCCCTGATCAGGAAAAAACTGAAGCAGAAATTTAACACAACTACATTTTTTTTTTTTTTAAAGACGGCAGCTCCACAGCCTCAATGAAGCGGTGAAACAAGTTTAATCAATCTTCAAAGGTGGCTATTATTATTCAGGCTTGATTTAGACTGAACAGAGGCGAAACAGAGGCTTTATGGTTTTCAGAGCCGAGGCTCTTTTGATGGCCGCTGACCCGGACAAGCCCCCGGTCCTTCCGCTGAATAATTCATGGGGAAAAAACGGGTCCGGTCTCGGAAAGGACGACGGTGACATTCTCAAGCTGGTGGGGGGAGTGAGTGAAGGAGATGAAAAAGAGTCCCAGAAACCTGTGACCCTGTTGTGACGGCTTCCTGACAGCATCCCTGTTAGTATTCTCGGCAGGGGTGGCCACGGAGGCAGGTAATTGTGACATGTTTTACATCAATACGCTCCCAGAAGAGCTGTCGTTCACCTGGGACATGTAGTTTTAGCCCGTCCCGCTAAGCAACAAACCATTACGCTGGCTAATTCCAGCTTTGAATTCCAATTGAAGTCGCTTAAGTTGTCCGAAAGAACCCGTGGTTGAAGGCGCCTTTTGGGGGGTTTCAAACGCACAGAGATTACCATAATCAGTTCATGGCTGAGGACGTTTTGTAAACGCGGGTGTGATTAATGCCGGCAGTTACCTTGGATAAATGCAAATAGGCTGCCGTGCCACGGTGCCGGACACGAAACGGAGACAGACATCGATCCGGATTACAGAGCGGGAGTTTTTTCAGCCAGATTCCACAGCTTCTCTAATGGGATATATCCGCATGCTTTCGCAGTCCTTATTTATATGGACACCTTTCCATCAATCTCATTTTTGCGATTATAGGAGCATAAAGACTATTTCAGAAATTCCTATCCCCGCTGAAATAAAATATTCCAGACGCAAACACTCCGTCAATGCCATGGCCTCTTCTGCCCGATCACTCTGCAGCAGGTCTGCAATTTATTGTCAGGCCAACACGATTCACCCTCCATTAACAGAATCCACTCAGGCCTGCCTTCAATTAACATGAGGCAATCAATTAGCTGGGGAGTCACAGGAGATGAGTGTGTTCGGCAAGAAGAGACGGTGAAGTGTTCCTAACAGATCATAACTCTCGGTTAGTTCCTCCTACACACACTTCTGTGCTTCTGAAGTGTGCCATTCCTGACTATAAAGCCAGTCAATTGAGGAACATACATAGATGAGCATGTGGCCTGCAAGTCTTCCTGTGGAACTACACTCTTTATGTATTAGCTCTCTCACTCTGTCACTATTTATCTCTTTCTCACTTCCTGTTAAGTGTAAGTAATAGTCCTAATGCTCTCAGAGACCGATCCAATCAGGATAGGGATTCTTCTCTGGATCATCAGTGATATTGAGAGTTTAAGGATGCGATTGATTAACAACACATCCTGATGACAGCATAGTAGTATATCTATGTATCTATATTCCTTATGAAAACATACTGTGGTGCACTGATGGTATTTTATTATTATGTGATGGTGCGCTATGGTAAGATCAAATTTATAAATCATGGTATTTATATTGTGATCTTGCAATATAACGGCACTTGTCTAAAAACATGGTACTTTATCACTTCCTACATATTTCCTTCTTTTGCCTATTTTTTCAACCTGCCCATCTACATTGTAAGCTCAAGGGTTAGATACACCTGCTCATTACATATAAATATATTTTAAAATTGTAGAATTATATTGAATTAAGAAAAAAAATATGAAAACACAAATGAAATCAAACTTTTTACATTAAAAAAATGAAGAAAAAAAGAAAAATATATAAATATTTAAGTTTATTACATTTATAAATTATTATTATTCATATTATTATTGATGTTATTGTTAAATGTATATGAATTAATATATAGTCCAATAATTTATCCAGGAAAAATATCTAAAATTTCTTTTAAAAAAAGCATTAAATTTACATTAATCATACAAAAATTTATGACCAGTTTTCAACTTTTTTTTTTTTTTTTTGGACGTGCAAATAATTTTTCTTATTATTCAGTTTTGTCCAGACTTTTTCTGATATGTCATAAAATGCATTATTATACTTTGCAGAGGCCCTTGTAACCTGCACATTCTCCAACACACCTCCGTCCCACACGCGCTCATGCAAACGGTCGATGCGTTCTGCGCCAGCCTGTCAGACGCGATCAATACATCATTCCTCCTGTAACGAGCCTGGGCCTTTCTACCTCTTCCTCTCCTTTTCCATCTCATGATTATTCCTCCTCTCTTACTTCTCCTTCCCGATCGATTCCTCGTTCCATCCCAAGCCCGGTGTAAGGCACACTGCAATTAGAGCGCCTTCTAATCTTCCCCGCTGTCTGTCTCCCATTCGCTGCCTTCCATTATGTATGATATAAAACCCTCCTCACCAACGCTAATGAAATCAAACAGGATTCAGAGGTATTAAGTCACTTAAACACTCGACAGTGGGGCTGAGAGCAGATCCTGATGGATCTCGATGGAATCCAGATATCCGTCAGCGGTCCACACGTGGTGAACGGTGACTCAAATATCAAAATATCTGGATTTTCTGACAAAATCCAAGTGCAAACACTCAGCTGTGGCCTTACGCAATCATTTTATGCTGAATATACTGTACACTGCCTAAAAGGTTCAGGAAATTACGCAAACTTAGATTGCTAGCATGTTTCAGAATGTTTGCGCAGCTATGACTCATTTACTTTTCAGTAAACATCTATAATAAATATCCTTTAAATTAGATAATTAAAAAAATAAAAAATAAAACTTGTTTTCAGAGCCATTATTAACCCGGTATTAACCATACTTTTTATTTATTTGTTATAGTGCTGTCAAACAATTAATAACGATTAATCACGATTAATCATATCCAAAATAAGTTTTTGTTTACATAATATATATATCTATATATGTCTGTACTGTCTATATTTATTATAGAAATACACACACATGCATGTATACATTTTATAAAAATATGCTATGTTCATGTATTAAACATTTATATATAATACAAATGATATGAATATAAATATAGACATGTAAATACATGCAAATATTTTTAAAATATACACTTTATGTGTGTGTATTTATATATACATAATGTGCAGGAAAACAGGAAAAGTGTTCCTGTAGCTCAATTGGTAGAGCACTGAGCTATCAAGCGCAAAGTTGGGGGTTCTATTCCCACCGCGAACACATGATAGGTAAAAACTGATAGCCTGAATGTACTGTAAGTCGCTTTGGATAAAAGCATCTGCTTAATGCATAGATTTAATTTAATTTAATTTAAATATGCACAGTACACACACATACATTATCTAAGCAAAAACTTTTAATTAGGATGCGATTAATTGTGATGAATCATTTGACAGCACTACTTTAATGATTAAAAGGATTTTTCCTGAAAATGAGACAAGATGCTAATAAAGAATATGAATTTTACAGTCGATGTACTACAGATTGGTTTACATTAATACTGCAGTATATACTAGGGATTGTAACCCCTTCATAAAATTTAGAAGGGATTTTGTGCTTTGAATGATGCATTAACAAATTAATATTAATCTACAAACAACAAGCCTCTTTGTCTGGAGATGTTTCCCGCTACAAATGCTTACAATTCCCAGATGTCTTCAACATCTGCTGCATCTTTCAGAGGGAAAATATGACAGAGTACTAAATAAAGTTACATTCTTTAATTAAATCTCAATCTGAAGAAAAACTAAAATGTCGAAGAAGAGATTTATTAATGCATTATATAAAATAACTGGAAGAGCTAGACGAGCTGTTGCTAATGAAGCCAACTCGGCAATGAGCTTCAGTTGTAATTGGATCATATTTGACTTAATGGCACTTCCAACATTGGACCTGTCAGCTGTTTCCAACACCCATTTGATGCAAGCATATTTTGTCATGACGGATATGATGAAGGCCCAAAATTGATTCATTTAGCTCTGTCATTTTTCATTTTAAGTAAAAACGATTGGTTTCAAACAAAGAAACCCTATTTTCAAGATCTACATCGAAACCAACACCATGTGTTTCTAATTTATAAGACGAATATGCTCTTGAATGACTGGGTAACTGGATCAAATCACGGTTTCTGCATGCTTGGATGCATTCTCTATGCTCTTTTGATTTGTGAACCTTGCAGGGGTGCAGTCCATGCTAATGAGACCCCAACTATCCCTACAGATCATACAGCTGCCAGCATCTGGCAATGCAGCCTGCAACAGCTCACATGAAACACGGAGTCGTCAAAGCTACTACCAACTGCCAGGAAAAACAAACCAAGCTAATTTTGACACTTAAAGAAGAGTAGAATAGCACACTCACACGATAAAGACTCCAGTCATATTAGTGACCTAGAAAAGGCAATTTTGTTCCACACACAGCAGGTCGCCCCCTGGTGGCTGCAATATGTAGACAGCTAGAGCTGGGTGGATTACAAATAGTTTTGAATGATTTACAGCCAGTGATCATGTAATCTATAAAAATGTAACTGCAATCTGATTATGAGCTCTTTAAATGTAATATCCTCTAATTACAAGTACTTAATTTGGGGAATCTGATTAAGTAACCCAGATAACATGTCCTCAGTTATTACCCAGCACTGTTGATAGCATCAAATAAAACACATTTGAAAGATATAATTTACTGTAATGGTACTATAGTAAACTCATCCAGAGGGAACTCAAAATACTAGAAATGTCCTTCTATCTCAGTCCGTTTTGTTTGGCTCATTTTGCATCTACACTTTCGTTCTTCTTCATTTCTGATGGCGAAATGCAGAGAACAGTGACTATTTATCGAGCAATAACCATTTTAATGTGTTTTTTAGCACTAAATAAGATTGATGTCATTTTCTTTTGGTATTATTGGATGGCATCCATGACTCATGCGAGTCCCTGTGCGATACTGCTCTCTGTTGAGAGTCTGAACATCAAGGTCGACAGTAAAATTAAAATATATACACAAACGGAAAGTAAAGGGGGGCTTTTACATGTTTAAGCATGGTGGCAGGGGAGCGGTAGATGCTAACCTTTAATGTGTCAGAGGAAGAGACAGAAAAACCATCATAAACATATCTCTCCTGCTTCTGGGTTGGATTTAGGGTCATTTTATGGATCATATGAAAATGCTGGCAGTTAAAACATAATCGTGTTCCAATATTAAAACTGGGCTATATAAAACATGAGTTAAATCTATAATTTATGCCCAAAGTTATAGTAAAGACTATAGTGAAATGCACAGTTAATATTTACTACAGCTACATATAGGCTAGTGGCACCACAGAGCATTTTAACACTGTCAGTCAGACTCAAAAAGAGCTAAATGCCATTGCATTATAGATTTTTGTTCATTTACAAATGGTGAACCAACAGATTTACTGTTCAAAAGTACTCCGACATGTTGCGGTTGAGACATTCATCTATTTTTAAGTGTGGCAGATTTGTCCAGATGCATCAATGTAGCTCTTCATGCAAAGCTGCTTCAGTCATATATTTGCATGCTACTCATTTCATGGTACAGCTACCAAAACAATAAAAGACAAGGAAAGATGAATTAGTTTGAACAGTGGAGGGCTGTACTGTGTGTGTGTGTGTTTGAAGGACTAGTTGATCACAGACAGCCTGCCATGTCACGCTGGGTAATCCTTGCAATAACGCCTGTGCTGAGTGAGATGGCACAGCGGAGTGCTATAGACGGATCTGCAGCATGATGTCTGCACATAAAGAACCCTGGGGCCTCAGGGGCCCGACCTCTCTCTGAACACATGCACACGCACGCACACACGCTCATTTGAAATGTCCATCATAGACATTTTGGTTTGTGCAGACCATTATACAGTATATAAAGGATCTACTGTGATGACAAACAGTAAAATGACAGATTTTTATTAGTTAATTGCTGCAAAATATTTTGGTTTAGGAACATGTGATAATGAAATTTTTTGAGTGAAAAAACAATGTTCAGTGGGAAAAAAGTCAGGGTGGGAATTGATTTTGTCGTCCAGATTACAGATTACAAATTTGACTGTAAAAAAAATAAATAAAAAAATAAAATAAATAATAATAATAATTTTTTTTAGAATGACATACACTGATAAACTGTAAAAATATTGTAAAAACAATTTATATTAACATTATATTTTAATTTTATGAATATATATAACTATTTTCAGTTGTATTTTAAAATATACATTTTCTTTTATAAAATATTTATTAGATATTTTATGATTCATATTTATTTTTTATTCACTAGGGTCCAGGTGTGTTTACTGCTCACATCTTATTGTAGCACAGTTTGAGCTGAATAAAATGTTATCAGACTGTAGACATTAATATGTTTTTAAGATACTGAAAAAAAAAAGTCAATAGTTAAATAAACAGTCAACAGGCAGTATGATGCCCGATAACTTCATCATCAGCACGTATAACGCCACAGATACTTCACATTAATCGTGACTCACTTCAGATTAATAAACCTCTGGGATCTGCCAAGTCATTGTTCTGAGAGGCCTTACAATCAATAGATTTACTGGAACCAAGTACACTAAACAATCTGAACCAGGGCCAAAGAAACATTTAGATGAACACGAAAGCAAAGCTGACTTTCTTTTGTGTGTGCGTGTGTGTGTGCGTGCATTCATGCTCGCAATGTCACTGCCCCTGTGGGTCGAGCTCAGACCATTTTTCAAAGAACGAGTCTGTTTTTAGGTCATCTTGTTTTGACCGTGCGAGATGAACTCCAAATGCTTTTGAACATAAGAGATGGGGTTAACGTTACCTCACTCGGGCTGACAGACTTATATGACAGGATGATACACTTATTCTACTGTTTCACCGCCAGTCATTTCACTGACGGACTGATGAGAGAGACAGGCCTGTCTTGTAATACGACACACATACAAAATCTCTCAAGAGAGGACAAAAGTACTGGAACACACTCGCTAGGAGTCTCACACAGACATACGCTGGCCTGAAGTGTTGACAGAGCCATTAACGGGGCCTCTCTCTGTTATTTCATAACCTCAAACTGATGTGAAATAAACTGGCCCTCAGAGTCAGGAGCTCCTTGAACGGATTTCACACCATCTGTCATCATCATATACATTCATACAAGCCACTGCGAACTAATCTTGGGTCTGAATCTATGTCTAAGACATCTCTCTATGAGGAAGCAGCAGATAAATGTTTTCAGGAGGGGTGACTGAAGGGCCATCAGGTTCAGAAAGGTCAGCCGTGCATTTACTCTGGCTAAACTCGACACAGATGAAGACAAATAGAAATCACAGATGTAGTCAGAGGACCTGGAATGGGGTGTAGGCACATTTGAAACTATGACATGTTCCTCCCTAACGATGGACTGTCTACAAAGTCAATCCATCCTGACCTAAAGGTCAAAGGTTGTGCCATCAGCCAGTGGACGGGACAGGGATGCTATCTCAACCACATCTGCTTATCAGGACAGACTGTCCTGTCCACACAGAGACAGAGACACAATAGGGATGGAGGTCAAAGCTAATGGCTGTCAATTAGCGGCACTTAAAGCTTCAGTGCTCATGCAGAAAGACATTAGAACAGCAGAAGAGGGAGACAGAGCAAACAGACACAAAACAAGGAGAAGCTGAGGAGTTTCAAATGAGCCGGACAGTGATTAGATGGCAAAGTGCTTCAGCTGTGACAGAGAAACGCAAACAGTCATTAGCTGTTTGTTAAAAAAAATATAGAAATGTATGCGTATGTACATACCTTATATATATATATATATATATATATATATATATATATATATATATATATATATACACACACACACACACACACACACACACACATGCATATAAACACACAAATACAATTCATTTAAAAAAAAAATTATTTGAATTTATTTTATATTCTACATACATTTTATAAATTACATTTTAAATTTTTTATATATTTTTAAAAAAATATTATATTATTAAGAAATCAAAATGGCTAAAGAATAAAGTCAAAGTATATATAAAATGATACCACAAATAAATTCATATTTTGTGATATGATATTCAGCAGAGCCTGTCACCTAAATACATAAAAACTAAATACTACACTGAAAGAAAGTTGCAAGTTGGACCCTTTGTATACATCAGATGCTCTATTTCTGTATGTGTTAAACTGAGCGAAAGGAGAAAAACAAAAACAAAAAAAAAAACAAGTAAGTGAATAGAAAAAAATATGTTTTGGAAGAATAATCCCTGGAAGGATTTGAGAGGGCAGTCCAGGTCGGCGCTGTGCTCTCTGGCCCGTGGAACAGCTGAGGAGAGATCGATCAGGAAGCCGGGTGAATATCTAATCAGGGAGAGGGTTTACTTTTACGCCGTGTCCCAGTGCCAGGCCTAGGCATCAGGACAACACATTAGAGATGGAATTATTCAACGGTTTTACCTCTTTAACATTTCAATGACTGTGGAAAGTCATTAATTTGAGAGAATGGGAGGTCTAAAAAAAAATCTAAGCAGCGGAACGATTCCAGCTATGATCCATGACCTTTAAAAACACTCGACTTAATGCAGGCCGCTGATGTTTATTTAAGCTTATTTCAATATTTTCGTGAGTTATTAAAAACAGGAATGCATCAATTCAACTCTGGACCTTGACAAATCAGATTCCGTCTCCATCAGTATTGTAGGCATGATGAAATTCACAGATGAAGCCTTTTGATGCAATCAAGTCCAAATAACAAATAAGTACCTGAGGCTCAAGGCTGTTGCTACACGAGGACTGAACCGTCTGTAGCATGCAGACTGAGGTGGTAAGCGTCTGATTGGCCCAAATAAAGGGGGACTGAACATTTCGGGGAGGAACACCAAATTCTCCCCTGCCAACCCTGTCATTTGCTACCTTGGCAACAGACGGAGATGGAAATATTATTCTTTGTGTGTGCGATATGAACGTGTGGGTTTGAAACATAAATATAAAAGCATACAGACCTTTTAATAGCATACACTGAGAATGAACAAAGTGCAACCAATCAAAACACAGTTATTACTAAGGCATGTATATAGATTATTACCCGTACATCACCTCTAATTAGTCATTAAGCCAGTAAGCAACCAAAACAGCACATATGTCCTTGCCATTCTCTTTTCCCCTTCATTGATTGTGCCTTGAGTTCAAGCTATCCGTCCTTTTGCTTTGAAAATCTGGGTGAGATAAAAAGGGCAGCACAAAGGACTCTAAGGTTTATCTAAGGCTCCCATGAGGGAATGGTACAGATGATCTAATTTGAGCAAAAAGACACTGATTCATCTTAACTGGACGTAATCCCACATAACACCCACTGCTACAGGACCAACCGCTTCAAACTGACACCTTGAAGTTGCCATTTCATTCAAAATGAAGCACTTTGTTCGTTCCTTGCTCAGATCCTCCATACTTACTCCATATCTATCTATCTATCCATCCATCCATCCATCCTTCCATCCATCTATCTTGTTCCCTTCATCATCTATTATCCATTCCCTCTCTTCACTTGCACCCCCCCCCCCAATCGCTATAGGTCTCTTTTTCTTCTCCAAACACCTTCTATTCATCATGATGGGAATTCTGGGCCAAGCCTCTCTGTGAGCAGGCACCAGCTCACCCTCCCTTCCTATGCTTAAATCACCAGTCATCAAAATGAAGGATGGTGGAGTTTAGGTGGGTCCATTTGGGCAACTCTCTCACTCTCTCTCACTCATTTGCTCTTTATCTCTCTCGGCCCCAGGTGACGGTGCTAAATACTGTTGTCTCCAGAGGAAGTGAATCACCTCTCCATTTATTTCATAAATGAGTCCTGCCGGCCTGTTTGATCCATCAAAGACCAAGCGTCTCCACTGCAAACGTAAACTGAGAAATGGTGAGCTTTTCACAAAGCGTGTAGAAAATCTGTTGCACCAATTTCTCGCTAGTTTTGAGTCTAGGTAAGGCTTCACTCTGCCATGCTATCAATAGTTGAGAAAATGTGCTGCAACATTGACGGATAAGAAACTCAAGAAGGTTCAGTTGTCCTTCCACACCTATAAAACACATGGAACCAAAGGAAATTCTCATAAGTAAATCAACAGGCAATGAGGAACTTCAAATGCTACCACATAACAGAAAAAGTTGTTTTTTACAACTGGCAGCTAAAACACAAAGTAACGATGGATCCAAGTGACTCAATGAAAACAGAGGCTGTGATATTTCACTCTGTGTTTACAACACATGTGGGTTGCTAAGCAAAGCCCCAGGAAAAGCCACCGGTTCATGTCCTTTGAGATCGGCCTAATTATTGTTTGGAGAGCCATGACGAGGGGGTCCATGAGACGAGAAGGGTGGAGCTGTAACCTAGGGAGCGATCGGTCACGTTTCACACCTGATGCTTCATTCATCTACACTGAATTCCACAAACCAGAAGAAAAACAGAGGAAAACACCAAAAAAGAAGCACACAAGGTCTTTTTTTTCTCTTTGCTGCAGCCTGTTGGCACTATCCTCCCTTTTAGAAGTCCTCCATCTGCCAAAACACACAGCACACTCTCTATAAACCTTGCGCTCCAACCCCCAAAGCCTGGTCAAACAAACATAGCATGTTGCAGAAAAACCGAGAAAGAGGAAAAAGTGGACAGGAAGGGCACATCAGATTTATTCGGGACTCTCCACACATTATTAGGCAATATGTTCTAATTAACTGAATTGTGGTCCTGTTGGTACACGTGGCTCGGTTGCAGTGCATTTCTAATTAGCGCAGGAGCTCCTCTCCTTCACCTAATGAACAATAACAGCACTCTCCAACACAAACGCCATCAGGGACTCGCCACTCAACGGCCCCGTGCTGTAATTGGCTAGTTGGCTCTCGTTAAGAAGAGGTGGCAGTTGTCATAAAAAGGCAATAAAGAAGCATTAGGCTACACTCTAAAAAATAATGGTTCTTCAGCGGTTCTTCAGGGGTTCTTTGTGGTGGATATGGTGCTATATAGCACCACTACCATTTAAAGAACCTGTTAAGCCCAGTTTGGTTCTTCAGCGGTTCTTCAGCGGTTCTTTGCGGTGGATATGGTGCTATATGGCACCACTGCCATGCAAATAACCTGTTAAGCCCCTAATTCTTAGTGATATTAGTTCTCTAATATCCTAAGTGTCTTAGCTTTAGTTGGTGATAGGATTAGAAAAATTACATTAAAATACTGTGATTTTCCTGAACACAAGGCACATATCAAAGGCCTCCACACAAGACTTTTTGACCACAGAAATTTTTTTGGTATGGATGTGAAGTCAGATATATACCGAAATTATGTCACAAACTTCAATAAAAACGTATATTCATATTCATCAATGCTTTTTGTTTGTGTAGGTATAGGCCTCAAATAATTAGCCTAAAATAAGTGAGAAGTTATGTTTAAAAACGTGTTTCAATTTCTACTTACAAAATGTGAAAATGTGTCAAGAATTTTTTAAGTTCAATAAAAAAACTATATATTTTTTTTCCATAAATATATGTTATATATATAAAACATTTAAATTAAATTAACAAATATATTATATAATATATTATATATTTTTTTTATTATATATATATATATATATATATATATATATATATATATATATATATATATATATATATATATATATATATATATAACATTTAAATTAAATTAACAAATATATTGTATGCGCCGAATAGCGTGCACTGTGCAGTTCAGGTGCACGTGAGCGAGGGCGAGCGCCGCATTCCTCAAAGAACACTCTAGAAAAACCGTTGGACTCGACGTCAATCAAAACCAGGACGACGACGACGAACACATTTCTAAAAAGAGACGGAAGATATCTTTCGAGGTGAGTGTCATAGCGCATACTGCGAGTGAAATATACAATAAACGTTAAGTTACTTGTCAGGGGAAACTTTTCATTGTATTTTGCAAAAGTTTTACCGTGTTTTGTGACATTAATGCTAAGATTAGTATCAGTCTACTGTTAGTTGACTGAGGAGCCTGACCAACCGTGTTGGCTAATAAATATGTTGTTTCACAAACACTGAACTGTATGTTAAGTTAAGTAACTTAAGTGTAAGTTAACTGGGGTCGTTCTTTTCTTGACTTTCTCCAGATATAAAGTTATAACACTACCGTTTAATATCTTTTCAAATCACTAATAGCGAAAAGTGGCGGGCTGTATCGCTAGCTGCATCGTTACCATGGATACTGTGTAGTCTTGTAACGTTAGTGTCTCGCCTGATAGTGTAGAGTCCATTTAAAGGATTAAGTTAGTTCACCTCAAAATGAAAATGTCCTGATAATTTACTAACCCCTATGTCATTCAAGATATCCATGTCTTTATTTCTTCAGTGGAAAACAAATAAAAAATTTTGAGGGATACACATTCAGACTTTATTGGCAACCAACTATCAAAATGTTCAAATAAGGTTCAAATGTCCGTGTCCAATCATAAAATACTGTCAACATGCTTAAATTTTTTAATTATTAATGTTTGTCATTACTGGGCTGCTGTAGATGGGTAATAGGCTTACATTCATCCTAGTGTTTTAATTTGTTTGTTTTGTTATTTTGTGTCTTTCTTCAGGTTATGACAGACTTCACAGGTTGGACTTCTGTCCAAGTTTGCCAGTGGTTGAAAGATATTAACTTGGGGGAATTCTGTGAAACTTTTGAGGGTGAGCTTCAAGTATTCTGTGATCAATGCACCAGTGCCCTAACTGCCATGTAAGAACAGTCTCTTACAACAAATACCTCAAACACCTGCAGTATTTCCATGAGAATGAGCCACATTTCTTTGTTGTATGTGGCCACGATGGGTGCCAAAAAAGGTACAAAAGAGTAAGTTCTTTACGTGTCCATGTTTTTCGGAATCATAAAATCGTGAGAGACGCAGAGGATTCAGAGAACAATCAGGAGATTCCAGGCACCTCACCTACTTTTAATGATTTCGAGGAAACTTTTGATTTTGAAGAACCAAATATCTCTTTTTCTGAAAAAATATGTGGTTTCAGATCACTAATTGAGAGACATTTTGCATTGTTTTGTTTAAAACTTCAAGAAAAGCACATCCTCCCAAAAACTGTTCGGCATACTATTACTCATGAAGTGAAAATACTCATTGAACTTTTTAATGAACAGTCCCAGGACCTTCTTAAGTTCTGTTTAGAAGAAACAAATATCAATATTGACAATCATTCAAACTTGAAGTCCTTGGTTGAAGACAACCTTTTTGGGAAGTGTTTTGATGTTATTGCATCAGACTTTCAGTTTGAGAGATACTGTATAAGAGAGTTTGGGTTAATTGAACCAGTAGAGTATTTACTCGGATTTGACTCGACAGGAAGAAAAGAGACTTTCCAGTATATTCCCATTTTGGAAGTTTTAAAAAATATTCTGAAAAGAGATGATGTTTTTCCTTATGTTGTGGAAGACACAGTTTTTGATGGTGAAACACTTAAAGACTTCACAGATGGATTAATTTTTCAGCAGCACGCCTTTTTTGATGGATCTGAGACACAGCTGAGGCTCCAGTTATATACTGATGAATTTGAAATTGTAAATTGTTTAGGATCCAAAAGGCAGATCCACAAAATTTTAAGTGTCTACTTTGTTCTTGGAAATATTCCTCTGAAGTATCGTTCCAGTCTTCAAAATATACATGTGGCTGTACTTGTCAGAAACCGATTGCTTCAGAAGTATAGTTACGAGCAAATTTTGGATCCTCTTCTTCGTGACCTTTGTGAACTTCAGTGCCGTGGTGTATCAGTTGACATTGATGACAAGTCCTGTGTTTTCAAAGGCTCCGTGATTTCCATTTGTGCTGACAATTTATCAGCCCATTCCTTGGCTGGTTTCAATACTTGCTTTAGTCAAGGACGGATCTGTCGTTTCTGTCTATGTCACCACCGTGACATTGGTAACAAAACTGAGGAAAGTGAGTGTATTCTCCGGACTCCTGACACACACTGTAGACATTTACAAGTGCCAGATGGTAAAACTTTGTATGGTGTTACTGGACGCTGCCCTTTTGATAAACTGCCTCATTTTGAGGTTACTGAATCCTTTCCGCCTGACTTGATGCATGATATTCTTGAAGGTGTCATCCCACAGGTTCTGAAATTAGTCTTGCTAAATCTTACCCGTGAAAGGCTGGTAACAGTGCAACAGTTTAATGACCAGCTACAACAGTTCCCCTTTGGACAAAATGATATAACTCACAGGCCTGTTTTGCTGAAGCCATCTGCTCTGCAGCAAGGTGCCATCCCATGAAAAGCTGTTGAAAAACTGACCCTTTTCCGACTCTTACCTTTTTTAATTGGAAGCTCCATCCCTCAGGACAACACTTACTGGGCTCTTTATTTGCTATTTAGATCTATATGTGACATAGTACTGGCACCTGTGATCAAAACAAGTTGGTTGAGTCCATTGTCTGCTCTCATCACAGAATTTCTGAAGAATTTTCAGAAGCTTTTCCCTGACAAATTCACTCCAAAGATTCACTTTCTGGTTCACTATCCTCGATTAATCAAACAACATGGTCCACTGAGAGCACATTGGTGTCTCAGGTATGAGGCCAAACACCTGTACTTTAAACGCCTTTCATCAATTGTAAACAATTACCAGAATATTGCAAAGACTTTGGCAAAGCGCTATCAAATGCGCCAGTGTTGGGAAGCACAATCAACTGGACACCATGTCTCGGAAGATGTCCCGTACTCTTTAATAGAGATACGTTTGAATGCACTACCCTCTCAGCTTAGAGAGATTATTGCAGAGGACTCTGCTGAACTGAATGATACACTCTGGAAAACCAAACAAGTGATATATGACAGAGTCAAATACACCACTGGAGACTTCTTGATCCTTGACCTTGTGCATGCTGAGGAAATCCCAGTTTTTTTGAAAGTTCTACATATTGTTAAGTACCACAGTCAGTGGAAATTGTGCGGAAGACTCTACCAAACTTGGTGCTTCTCTGAGCATCTGCATGCCTATGGTGTCCGATCAACAACTCAGTGGGTGGCCATTACACCTGGGGAGGAAACTGACTTCCATGCCCTTGACGCATACACAGATCAAGAGGACAACCTGTTCATCACACTGCTTCATCGCCCTGTGAGATATACTAAGTTATTTGTAATTTCAACTTGATTTAAATTTAGGCTAATGATTTGTTGGATTTCAGTGATGAACAGAATCAGAATCTTGTTGTTAGCGATGCAATGTGCTAGTCAAGCTTTAATTTGTGATTAACCAATACCACTCAACCTATACCATGATATTTTTCCAATGGTCTCCTGAAAGGAGAGTTGCAAGGTTATAAATTTGATAAGCTACAACATGTTTCATTTAGCTTTGATTGCAGCAATTGATCAACAGAATACACATTTTTCACAAGATTTTGTCACTTCCTGGAATGTAGCAAGGCAAGGTCTAATTGGTAAATTCATAACAATGCTTGCTATTTATTGAACCTCTCCTTCTTAATTAAATGCTTTTTTGATTCTAGAACATGAGATAGATGGAGCCACTCTTGCTGTTATCTCAGAGAGGATGTCTGAGAGGCTCTTTCCGGTCATTCGCAAACAGAGTCTGTTTCTGACCCAGTTGGAGAAACTTAAAAGCACACCAATGAGCAGGTAATCAGAATGGTATCCCATACGCCAAAACACAATCACTGTGCCCACTCTTTTACATTGATGTTCATGGTAGGTGCGCCGTATATTTTCCTGCTTTTTTGTCCTTTACCAATCACACCTATGAATTTGATAAGTCTCTTATTGAATTTCCCTTTTCTTGCTCAAATTTTATTTCTCTGTAGAGAGAACCCTCCAAGAAACATTGATAACTCCAGCCAAGAACAGTCCGGTCCAGATACCTCTTTAGTTTTTCCAACAGTGCTGAGGATGGCCATAGACAGAAGAGATTCTGATCTGAAGAGTGCAAGTAAAAGAAAACTACGGAGTCTACTGATCCAGTCTCTTTTTGACCACCTCAGTAAGAAAACAATGTAAGTTGCTACTACTTGTGCCTTTCTAGCTTGATAAATGCTTGATTAATTGCACTGCAACAAATACAATATCAATACACGATTCTTGCCAGACGTACATAAGGGTTATATGTAACAAATAGTAGAAATCTCCTGTTGTTGTTGTTGTTTTTTTCTTGGTTGCCTGGTTGCGCATATTTAGTGTGAAAAAAAGTGAACGTACAGGCCATACTATGTGTCATGTTTAAACCAACATTGTAAACATAATCATAGATGACGCCACAGGTTTTTATTTAAAAGAAAGAAAGTTGCCTGTGTATGTATCTAGGCCTAGGCAATTTATATTCTCAATACTTATTAAATTAAAATTAATATTACTTTATTGGATTTGTACTAGTTACTTGAATGCAATAACTTAATCGATCAGACTAAATTTGACATGGTCGAACCTGTTACGGCAAGCAATAATATTTTTAAGGATGACCTAAATGCAAATTGAGGAAATGAGGAAACTATCCAGACACAGGTGGATGAAGGTTAACTAATCAGTGACTAATGAGAACAGGTACAGACTAGACAGAGCATATTTGTGACAATGTTCCCTTACCTTAGAATTCTCAGTGTGTAGTTGCTATGGCTGGTATAGTTACTAACAACTAGTATGCTTTTCTCCTTCTAATGTTAGGTACCCAACTCATCTTCAATACATTGAGCTTCTGTCAAATGTGATAATGGATTACCCATATCTAAGGGAAAGTATTGGGTCTGGATATGTAAGTTTTCAATTGTATGTAATGTTCTTCAAAATGAGTTCATAGTTTTTTCAAATGAATAATAATAATTAGAAATGAATTATTGGGGATACCAGTTTTTTTGTCAAGAATACACTTTCTAGTAGGTCCATTTGGTATTTTATTTCATGGCAGTAAACTGTTTTATGAGGAAGAAAGCTCTGTATTTTCATGATGCGTTTAGGAAATTCTAAAAGGCTTTTAAATTTATAAGTCAAACTCTTCAAGAACATACTGCAAGTATGCATATACCCAAAATGCACCTGGTCAAAAAATTGTGTATACAACAAAATAAACTTGCTCCATAGGTTTTTGCAATGAGGCTGACTGTTAGCATGAAGGTAAATGTTTCATTAAAAACTACAATCTCTTGTTGTTTCAAGGATGCCCTGCTTGAATCACTCAGAAATAAGTTTAAGAAGGAAAGGCAGCCTCTTGTTGCCAACAATGAAATACAGCGACTGAAAGAGAGATGGGCAAGAAGGAAGCGACCTCTTCAGACAGCGGAAGCTTATCCAAGTACCA